>NC_061527.1:16467500-16660000 GCF_022379125.1 Scophthalmus maximus | reverse complement strand
AGAGAGAAAGTTAGAAGCCCAGACACGTCTGTGTCAGTTGAGTAAGACACAGAGAAGTATGCCTGTGGACTGAAAAGCCAACCTTTTAAAGACTAGGTAAATACTAGCAACGGAAAGTAGCCACGGTTTGACCAAAAAGTATCTAGCTTTGTTCCTTTTTTGAAAACAAGTCACTTGCAAGGGTCTTAAAAGTCAATTCATCTAGCAACAAATGAGCTCCCTGATGATAACAAGGGCCAATGGGAAAATTCCAACGCTGAGCTGCGGACGTTCACACTGCTCCCTGTTGTGGTCCAACCAAACACTTTAAATTAGATTTCTTTTTTCTTCTTTTAAGATATTTTTGGGGCATTTTTAAGCTTTTTTGTTTGACAGGACAGTTCAGTGTGAAAGGGAGGAGACAGTGTTGTAGACACGCAGCAAAGGGCCGAGAGCTAACAAATTCGATTATAGAAGTTATTCAGGCCAGTATGGATCAGTGATTCAGTGTGGTGAAAAATAATAAAGTTGGTGCTTAATCTAATAAACAATGTTCGACTATAATGTATTACGTCAGACAAAAGTCACATAAAAGAAGTAACTGAGTTAGTTTTGAAATACATTATGCCTGAGATCATTAGACAGCAGAACCAGATCTGTATCACAGAAAATAACAAAGCAGACTTAGAGTTGAGTTGAGGCAGTTGAGTTCATAAAGCTGAGGACCCTTAACAGCAAGATCCAGTTCCTGACATTTATTCTGACGTGTGCAATATTTGGATCAAACATTCTCAGCATTTCTTCTAGAGTCTTCGAGTCTTTAGCCTAGTTAGTTTGTATGGGGAGACATTTGTCTCAAAATGGTGTATGTATCACATGTTCTACAAGTGAAAAATATTGAGTTACAAATGTGTACAACAATTCTCACATATGCTTTTTCACATCCACAAACAAATATAAAGCACTTTGTGCACACATAAAACCGCATAAAATCACAAAGTGAATAGTATTAATATTTCATGTGCAGATTTTTAACTTCAACTCTAAAGATGTAATAACATTTGCTTTCAAATAGCCTACAATGTGTAAAAATGTCTTAAAAATATTTGTGAAATCCTTTGTATTTATTTACAGATTGTTTAATTGCGTGTGCACGGATCGCCTGATACGCCCGGATGTGGACTTGTGAGACTCTTTTTCCGCTGTCCACTCAACAAAGATTCACAAATGTAGGCTGTGTTTAAGTGCTGGTGGAAAACTGGGACATCTGGGCTTTCAGTGAATTCGTGTGTAATTTCATAGTGGGGGAAAAACGTGTTGACCGAGGCAATCTCAGTTCCAGTCGTCAGCCATGAAGAGACATATTAGATGCTTTCATCACCACACAGATGACAACAATTCAATACAGATCATATTAGTTGTCCAATGCAGTATATTCTGTGGCGACACTGGTGGCTTCATTAGTTGAAGATAGTGGAAATCATACTCAGGGACATTTTTAAAAACGCCATATCTCACCTTAACTTTCAACTGAGAAATTCTACCAAAATAATTTGCATTTTATTTCATGTCTATGTGTGAAGTCTGGCGACACCAGGGGGATGAAAGTCAGGAATTCAAGTTTTTATGAGTGAATGCACTAACACGGGGAGCAAACAGAGGAGATGAACACTGAGGGTTACTCCTGCCCACTGTCGAGGAGCAGAGCGATCCGGTATACGGACGGAGCTGAATGACTGTCACTCTTCTCACCCTGGGGGAGACCCTTAGTCACGACTGCATCGGGGATTGCAAAGTGAGAGGGGAAGAGAGGGGGAAAGAGAGCAGAGGAGGTGACACAGGGGCAGGGGGGGAGGGCTGCTGGAGAGGGATGGAGGGAGAAATGTGAAGGGGGGGGGGGCTGTTTGTATGAGCAGCGCGTGCGCAGACATTAACATTCCCCATTAATGAACCGCTGGAGGGACTTCACATGAGCAGTGCTAAACACAGGAAGGAAGAGAGGGTGAGGTGGAAGAGGAGGAGGAGGAGGAAAGTCGTGTGCTGAGGGACCTGGGGGGGGATGGATGGGTGTGTGTGGTGGGGGGGGGGGTTCTATCCGGCTTAGTCACTTTTGCTGCCCTCACTGCCGGTTCAATCAGTAACTTACATTAGGAGTAAATTGGGTGGACAGATGATGCAGCTGCTTTCAGGCAGTTTGGGGCAGACTGAGCAATTACCACTGCTGTGCCCTGTTTAGCTCTGTGACGTACAAACCAACACTCACTATGACTTAAGATGGGGCAGTGGGCGGATAGATATGGGGGGGGGGGGGGGGATTGCTTTCTTTTCAACCGATTTGCATAGTAAACAATAAAAACAGGTGCCTCCTCTCATGCTCCGGACATACACCGAAGGCTTCACGTTCTCAATCAGATCAGTCAAGAGTGAACGTTCACTCAGTGGCCGGTGAATAATGTGTCTCATGATGTGGAGAAAAAAAAGGTAGTATGTGTATGATGACAATCAAAAGAAAAAGCATGTGACTTAACTTCAAGTAGCCAGTCGTGTTGGAACCGGTTCAGCTCCCAATATTTACTGACACTGACGTGTCAGTCATTCCTCAGGGCAGGAGCTGTTGCACACGTGTCTGTGGAGGATGACATATGCACCTGGGAGATAACAAGGACGAATTCAATTCATTCTTTTCATTAAGCGAGGACCTACGGTGACTCAAGGAGGCTGCAGAGATGCAACCAACACCGGTTGAAGAAATGAAAAAGATAGAAGATTGAAACATGGGTGAGGGACGCCCTCATCTGGGAGATTCTGTTAATCGCAGCTCCGAAGACCAGAGGATGTAGTATGAAGCAGCCCCATTTCAGTTCACTGCAATATGTAAGATTTCTATAAACAGACGCATAACTTATGAAAGTGACAGTTTCTCCTTGAAACTGCCCCCAAATTAATAAGGGAAATGTAGTGTTTTTTGCCCACCGTCTATATATTTAAACTATATTGTTGTAAAGTAACCTGATGAGCTGTATGTTTAGAGGAACATATGAATTGTGTTCATTGTCATCTAGCGCAAGCCGACCTGGCAGGTTACAGGTTTAAGCTTGTTGACTTTGTGTGACCATTAGTTAAATAAAACTCCCCGGGTCAACTGCAATGCTAACTCAACTCAAACGGGAAAACAGTACAACATGACCAAGCCAAAGACATTTGTTATGTTCACAATGGACACAGAACGTCCCAATCACATGCATTTTTCAGTTTTCATGGCGTTCAGTGGGAAGCGGTACAGAATTCCTTCCCCGGGTCACGGAGCAGTCAGGGTCATCTTACCAGCCACCTGCTCGCATTGGCAGTGATGTAACATATAACATCCAGATGGACACGCTAAGTTAACACCCCTGCTTTTCACGCTGAGGCATCTTTCAGAGGAAAAACATATATATTTACCAACCAAAACATCTCGCACTGGGCACTGCTGGCAGGGGAAGGGACGGATCCACAGCACCTGTCTGCAGGGGGGCTAGCAGCTTTAGCTCATCGCAGGTTTACCCACGTTTAATAAAACCCTCTTATTTCCACGGCCATCTTTGGTGTTAATAGGGCATTGGTTCCATTAAAAAAAAAATCAACTGAGGTTTCTGAAACGATCTGTGTGATGGTGACGCTGTGGACCTCAGAAGCGGGTTTGCACATTTTCCTGTTTAAATTCTGTCGTATATCTCTGGCTGAAGTTACCTGTATCACTTTAACGTGAAATGTTCAGAGGAGCATGAAATGTATTATTATTATTATTATTATTATTATTATCGTCAAACCAACCACTAAAAGGTACATTTTATATATTTATATTGTTTATATTTATGTATATATTTATACATGCCGTCCTTCTCCACTAGATGGCAGTGGAGTTTCTTTGTCCTTTCTCTACCGTTACAGCCACATGCAGGCTACAGAATGACAGACTGAGCTCGGCACCTGCCCTGTCAGACAGACACTCGGTCGGGCTCCTTCAATTTCACGCAACCCCACAGACCGCAGCCACTTGAAAGAGGCCAATATTTCAATGAGATGGGACACAGTAAACTGCGGCCTAATAAAGATCATGCGTTGGTGGGTGCTCCAGAGTCCCCACCATGCTGCATTCATTTGTATGGCTCGGCAGCGTTGATTCAAACCATATGAGGAGCTGAGTGGATCTGCAGAGAGCCAGTGAAGAGGCAGGCCACCCACAGCCACCACTCTCTGCTCTCCCTTTTCGTCTTTCCTCCCCTCCCAGGTCACGCAGCATTCCTTCGGTCCCCTGGGGGATCTCCGCTGAAGAGCTCGACATCATTCATGAAGACTGGGATACTACAGCATATGCTCACCCCACCCCTCCCTCCCTACCTCCCCCTCCTCCAACGATCAAAAGGAAACATAAAAAAAAAAAAAAAACAGAACCTGTGACAGGCAGATGGGCAGACTCACATTACTTTAACATGAGTGCATACCTCTCCGTGTCAGGGGTGAATGAGTGCAGGAGAGCAGAGGAGCAGTGCAGATGTTCTGATCAAACGGGATGATAATTCAGATGTGGCTCTTGTCACCGATTGACAGACGCTGTCTGTAGTATTCCAGTGTCTCGCTTGGCTGTATGTGGCTGTCTGTCGCTTTGATCATAGGCTGAAACACGAGGGGGCAAACGAGGATGTTCCCGATAAGCCCTGGTGCAGAGTTTTTAATTAACTTTTAAATGTATTGCTCAAGCACAGATCACCTTCACAAGCACACCTCCTGTCATCTCCCAGTATTCTTATAACCGCAAGCTGAGTGATATATCAGCTTTCATCGATAAGCCCAGACAGTCGACAAAACGAGGTATGATAGTGTTGGGGTTGCAAATTACGTCATCGGTTCAAGTCTTGTTGTTGTGGATATTTTTCAGGCACTTCATATTAATTTGATTTAGAAAGATATATCCATAAACCCTTTAGAAAAACCTTGGAGGTTAACCACTCTGCTGCGGTTGTCTTTTCCTTCGTCTGCCTTTCTGCAGTACGTCAAGGCACAATCAAGGGTCGCTGCTGGATCACATCACTTCAAAAGATTGTTGTTCGAAAAAAACAATGAGATAAGAAATGAGAATTAAGTTGCTATAGACCAATATCCTCTCCAGAACCTCATAGATCAGCTCACGGAGGGAAGAATACAATGATCAAACGGTGTATGAGTTGAGCTACGCCACATTAAAGGGGGAGACCAGACAATACTGAACAAAACATATGCAAACCACCAGACAAATAAAGAAAAATACTTTGTATAACGTCACATTCAATATATTGTATTCAATAAAGTATTGTCCCATATACTTTAACAGCAGAATGACTTGAATAAAATCAGTCAAATCAATAAGCTGCATGAAAACACACTGTTGAATGTGGGGGGAAAAAAGCTAATCTAAAACCCAAAGTCTTTATTTCCAGGGCTTAATTAGCCTTTAATTAATCTAATATGGTGTGAACATGCTTTGTGAGGTCATATAAGTGCCAGGCGTCTGCTGCCGGGGGGCATGGATCATTTCCCGACTCTGAAAATTGAGTCAGAGTCAGACTGTGTCCTGCCCTGGCTTATGACTGGCTGAGAGGATCGCCCATCCCAGCAGCATAATTCCATCTGGGCTAAATATTTATACTGAGGGGGAACGACATCACTTATCCACAACACATCCATTCACATAAGGGAGGGCTACTTCCAGAGCTGAGTCAAAGTGATCCACTCTGTCAGAGGAACATCACCTCTTTTTTGTCGATATTTGCTCACACAAGTTTCCAGAAGAAGGCTTTGTACTATCCAGAGTACACAATGAGCTTTTTGACTTTTGTTTTTGCGGTGATTCTCACTTTGTATCAGATTGTGAGCAATCCGGCTAGTGGTGAGTGCACTTTCTTTTCTTTTTTTTGGGGGGGGGGGGTATTTTGAAAAAGCATGGCCACAGTGTGTCATGATTTTGAAATAGCTCTTATGCTTATCACAGTGAGGCAATTTTTCCCAGTATTCATATTTATGCACTGCCTTTACCTTTTTAAAGAAATGTGTATCACTCTGTTCTCAACAAATACGTGTTATCCAAAAAAGGAGATAAGTTATCAACCCTTTGTATATATAGTTATGCAAATATGTAGAGTAGGCTATTTTTAAATCTGATTCCTGTAAACACATCCTAGCAGACAGGTGCAATAGATAGATCGTAGTCATTCTTCAATTTTAGACCTAGCTATTCTTGGTCAGCCTGAATATTAATCAGGAATTTGACTCGGTCCAACTGACAACAACAGAAAAAATCCGATACACTTTTTGTGTTTATTTATATTGATTTATGTGTGTTTGGGTGAATTCAAATGTTTCAATGTGTTTCTTACAGCTGGGATATGCTGGCTGCAGCAGAGTCAGGACCAAAGGTGCGACATGGTGCTGATGAGAGGGGTGACCAGAGAGGAATGCTGTGCCGGGGACCGTCTGGACACAGCGTGGTCCAACAGTAGCCTGCCCATGAATGAGGTCAGCCTGCTGGGCTTCCTGGGAATTGTCTCCTGTAAACCATGTAAAGGTAAACAAACAAACATAAACAATAAAAAAATAAAAAAAAAATGTTGAATCTACATCAAGTACCTTGATTAGAAAGAATGAGTATCTTGTATATTGCTTTGATTCGTTTCTGTGCGGCATAGTCATCAAACTCAAAAGTGAGATTCAGTATTTAACTGCTTTCAATCTACATGACCAAAAATGGTCCGATGGTATTTTGGTGGGAAAGCACTGTGAGTTTTATTCACTGCTTAGATATCATCTGCAGACTTGACACGTACGGTTTTAGAGTCATGGTGGATTATTTGGTTATTTTCCATTGCATTAAATAACTCTTGTAGTTCCTGGAGAGTCAATGAAAGTTAATTAGAAGCGCGTCATTTGTTAATCAAGATATTTGCACAATGAGTTCCCGATGCGTCTTTCTAACAAAACGCAGACGTGGATCGAGGAGAGGCGTTCCACACCACTCCACCCAGCTGTCCTGAGACGTTTCCTCCCCTGGAATCTCAGGAAGGTTCACCGAGGTTCACTTGCAGACAAAGTCTGTTCTCATGAGCAGTACTTTGTGATCGTAGGCCAAAAGAGTGACTTTCTTCGCGCTGATAGATTCCAGTAAGAACCGGGCTACTGGCATTTTTTAGGGAAAACACACCCAGCCCCAGCCCCAGGTTTTTCTGGCTTCATCACATGGCTGAGAGACAGAGTTGTGGCTTGTATTCAGATTAGATGAGAGACCACAGTTAACGGTAGCCTTTCATATTAAAGTAAACAGTTGTCTCACATGGGAATGATTGAAGTGCGTACATTCAGAGCTTCCATCCTTGGTCCTTTAATTCACTGTTAACTGTTCTTTTCCAAAGCTAGCTAAAAAAAAAGGAGCCCTGCTTGCTGTCGTGAACAAAATAAGAAAGTACATTCCTGCAGGCTGGAATAAATGCCTGCCACACGCCCAGATGTCTGGGACTCGACTTGGTCGTTTAAAAAGTCCGCGGGGGGAAATCGCCTGTATCCTGAAAGTCATGTAATAAAGGCTTGACAGTCCAGAGAATGAGACCGTCATCATCATAAGACTGTAGTCTCTTTTGAGATGCCCCCCTTATTGCTAGAGACAGGGAGACAAAGAGAGAGAGCTACTGATAGAGATCAGCACATAGAGCTGGAGAGTCCACACACACACAGAAAAAAAAAACTGTGGAATACAACAGGATATTGAAGTCCTGGTAGAGGCAGGAAATAAGTTACTGGCTGTTTACAGAATCTACTGGACTCTGAGCTGACCAGGCATCATCTGAAAATGTCATGGGAAGAGACATGTATGTATTTTCTAATATTGACTTTGCATCATATAGAATTAGACGCTCTCCTACGGCCTGACGTTATGGAGTGTCAGTAGGGCCTGGGGCTTTCTCGTCTGAAAGTCCACCATCTACCCTGACAGCTATTTGAACTCCCTCTACAGGAGCTTAGCCCATTCTGTGTGCAGCCATACACATAGATCTGTTATGAAAACACGCCAGCCTCACATTCCACCGGACGCGCCCCCCCCCCCCCCCCCCCCCCCAATGTGTCATGGTCAATAAAGCTATGTGATTATTGTAAATATTGTACAAGGTAAAAAAAATGTGTTACAGTCTGGGAAAAGCCCCAGATTTCTCAGGCTTGTTTTGTATGAAAATGCCTGCGGATCACCTGATGTCTGCCGACTTGTTAATACAGTAACATTACACTGACACTGCGCCGCGCTCGCTGTGCTTTTGTAGAGACCTGCGAGGGGGTCAGATGCAGTCCTGGGAAGGTTTGCAAGATGAAGACGGGAAGGCCTCAGTGTGTGTGCTCTCCAGACTGCTCTCACATTACCCGGAAGCATGCTGTGTGTGGCAGCGATGGAAAGACGTACCAGGATGAGTGTACCATGCTGCTGGCCCGCTGCATGGGACACCCGGACCTGGAGGTCATGTACCAGGGAGAGTGCAAGAGTAAGCCAGACTGTCCGATTTTCCCACCAGAGGCAACATGGCGGCATTCTCATTCACTAATGATCTCGCTGTCTTCTTGCCTTGCACAGAGTCATGCTCCAATGTGGTGTGTCCGGGAACTCACACCTGCGTGACTGACCAGACCAACAGTGCCCACTGCGTCATGTGCCGCACAACACCTTGCCCAATACCCATGCTGTCTGAGCAGCCAATCTGTGGCAATGACAACATCACTTACCCCAGCGCCTGCCACCTTCGCCGGGCCACCTGCTTCCTGGGCCGCTCCATAGGAGTCCGCCACTACGGCCACTGCAACAGTAAGACGCGTCACGTCTCCTCGCCTCCTCACCCGTTTCTTTTACCTGTAATAATGTAAATGATGAACGATGATGCAGGTACATGCTTGACTCACTGTCTGTCTTTGGTGCAGATCCCCCTCGGAAAGATCACGTTTTTGACGGCAGTGAGGAAAACGCAGTCTAGATGGACGAATCCTGACAAAGCCCTCATCGAGAGATGGGTTGGTTTCCAAGTGTCACACCACTAGCTTCCCGCGATGACCTCTTTTTAATTTTTTATTTTTACAATCCCTCCCCCTCCCCCTTGTACACAGAATGATGATGCATTTAATACGGAAGGCCTCTTGGGAAGACACACTTTAGTGTACCTGCCTCCAAAAAAAGAAAGAATCTGTGAGCAATTGATGTTGATCTCTTGTGTTAAGTCAGGAAGGTAGAGGCAGAGGAAAGCATGTGTCTCGAGGTAGAAATATCTCATGAGCTCTTTGGGAGATGTGTGCATATTGTAAATATAATGCCACTACTATTTATTGGAGAAGGTATCAAACTCTATTTGTGTTTTTTATCTAAGTAACAACTGCATATATCCTTGGGAAAGCAGATGCAAAAAATCTTTTTGTATTTATTGTGTTTTGTTCTATTGTGTATGTACAATAGTGGTCACTGGCATTGTCGTTTCACAGTTTTTACAGTCTCCATTCCCCACAAAAACAAACCGTTTTTTTCCCTCATAAGCTGATGGAAAGCAGCGCTAATTTGTTTGGAAAGTCGATACCACTCTGTAGGGTTTTCAACGAACCGCAAACAAGAACGGGGCAACTACAGCTGCACTGTATGTACTGTAGCTTTTGCCTGGGAGGTGAGGAAAGGATTCAGTCTAAACAAACCTGTATAGTCTCTGTCCCATTTCTCCCCCTCCACATGTTTACTCTGGAACCTGATCCAAACTCTCTGCCACCGCTGATCACTAGAAGTTACAGTTTGTTCGTGTTTGTCTCAGACGACTGTTGGTACGACCCCAAGCCCTTCACAATACCTCCTCTGTTGAACGCTTGGCTTCTTTTTGTAAATGCGTCTTTGAAAGTCATGCTGGTTGATTCCGATGCTGTTTTGCTGCTTTGACTTTATTGATTTTTGAATTTTTTTCGTTTAAAGAACTTAACTGGACAAATAAATGCGATTAGAATTGTCTGATTGGCAGAAAAATTGAATTTGTCTGTGAATGGACTGAATTTTGGGCAAGCTGAACGTACATGATCATACAGCCACCGGAGACAAGACAAGTCTGTACAGTTGACACTGGTACACCTGTCAAAATCCAGAAATCCCATTTAATCCTTAAACTCAAAGCAGATGTCTGGTATCTTTGAATAATCTTGTTAGTGTATTATGGAACATTTTAATGACTCTCCTGTAAATAACCATCTCATGCGTATACTCACCTGTGTACCTACTGTGAAACCAGAATGATAAATGCATAAGCATATTTTTGTATTTTTGTACTGCCACTTCAAAACAACATAAAGTTTAAAGTTTAAGTTTAATATTTGTCACAATGTGTATTCTTTATATTTATTCTTTTTTTGCTCTTAGACTAGTATCACACTTGGCCTCAGGGTATAATTTCCAACCTGCTTTTCCTATTATATCTCTGTTCACCTCCACATATGTGTTGTTTCAGTCGAAACACAAAACAGTGCATTTGATAACATGTGCGCACAATACCCAACTATGAAACTGTGTCTGACATGCATTTCATTACACTTGCAATTTTTTTAAACTGTGTCACAGTCATGGCTACTTTCTGCCAAATTAGATCATACATGCATTAGGGTGGTGGGTCAGGCTCTCTAGCAGCCAGCCAGGGTCTCAGGTTATGCGTGCGGTGGTTAGACGTCCTCTACCCTGCGTGCAGTGGCTGAGTCACCTCTCTAACAGGCCTCTTAAGGCTGGGCAGCTTTTCTCCGCTGTCTCCTCCGGGATATCCCCCTGCTCTGGATTAGGCGGGATGGGTCAGGGGGATGGAGGGCGAAGGAGCTGAGGAATGAATGTTTCAAGGCGCCGTGGCCTGGTTACTGACTCACTTTCCTGCGTAAAGCACCTCCCTTGTTTTTCTGTCTTTTCCTCTCCCGTCTCTGAATCCTGCGCTCCGTCATGCAGCAGCATCTGGTTCAACTTTAGGGAAATGTTTATATTCCTGTCCAAGTGCCCTTTTATTACACTTGGAATGGGATTAGATGTTTTGTTAGTTGGAACAAGGCAAAAAACAATGCCACTTGAGGGGATGTTGCTGCGCCCACACACAGAACCCACACAGCTGTCTTTTTGGAAATGTATCTTTTAATGTTTTCAATAGATTGTGCATGAAATCATATATCACACAAACTTATAGGTCCGATTTTGTCATCAGCATGAGCTCAGTATGACCCACTGGACCTGACTTCATGGGCAGTGGTAGCAACCGGTCCAATGAGGGCCTCAAGCCAGTTTACTTAACGCTAATGTCAAAACCCTAACTGCCTAAAATATGCATCATTATGTAAGATATATTGAGCGAGTAATCACATATCTTTATGAGTGCGAGTCATGTATAAATTCTTCTCGGACCCACACAATAAACTCACCAAACCAATGTTTCTTGCCATGGTTTAAAAAGTAACAACCCCACAGGAATTTGCAATGAACACCCACTATGATGAAGCGTTCGCCACACGTTTGTGTCCAAACTACATGTCGGAAAATGTCTTTGGTCTTAGCAAAACACACACGTGAATAAATAGGTTGATGGACAAACCAACAGATGCGTGTTGTTCAGGACTGATGATATCCCATTTGCTCTCGTCGTTATTACTGCGTAATATGTTCAGCAGAAGCAACCTGTATCTCATTACGGCACAGTCCCCTGACGGATGTCGGATATGATGTACCTCTGTCACACCAGTGGTAGTAATGGCACGACCACACAGTAAACTTATGAGCCATTTCAGAGCTTTTCTAATTACGCGCAACACTAGACCTCAGGAATTCTCTGCCCACTTTATTCCACGTCATCATTTTTTGCCTATTTATTATGGTTTGTGGTGTGGCAAGTGAGCCTCACTTCCACTGGAACGTGGCCTTGTATGTGTGTTGGTCCGCACGCTTGAGTGTGTGGGTGTGTACGTGGGTGCATCTCTCCCACTCTCACCTGTAATGAGCATGGGATCAGTCACACACATTACATCACAACCTCTGGCTGAGTTGTTTATATCGCTGCAAACACATGGGGCTATAACGCGACGCCCACACCGGCATTTCAGTGATGCGCAATCATCCTGCTTTGATATGTCACGCTTCTCTCTCAACTACGTCCGCGTGGTATCATTTCCGCCAACTTGCTCTACTACTTCCAGTAAGTTAACGGCCAGCGTTTAGATCTGAAATGATGCTGTGAGGAATCCAAGGCGCTAAGGAGTGTTTTGAGAGACCACCCACTCTCTGGATCGCGCCACTGGATTGTAAACAGTTCCGACCCACATCTGAAACTAATAGATATCACATCCATCACTCCATCAGAATAGATCTGCCTCAGACACAATTTCCCAGACTTGCTTTGTGACACGGCGAGTCTTTTCATTTTCTACATGTGCGTGACATTTAACTTCTGACAGTTGATCATTATACTGACACCAGAGCCCACACTGCAGTCTTATTGTTTATACTATTACAGATTAAGTTTGATGGATTTCTCAGAAATATTTTTTTTTAAACATTTTTTGGTGTCTCATCCAAGATTTTATATTTTTATTGAGGTTAGAAAAAGCACAACAATCATTATTGGTATTAATTAATAGCAAATAATATTATTTTCAACGAATGTTCGACCCAATGAAGATGACAATGTTTTATTTATTAAGATAAAACTATTCCGGCAGAGTTTATCATTTTAATTTTTCAACATAGATCTGTTACTACAGCACTTCTTTAAAACACCATCATCAGATCATACCTTCAGAGCCTCAGGGTTGATGTCAGTCAATCATCAGCTGAACCTGGCAACAAATCCCACAATCCATCTGCTCAGATAAACTTTGCAGTGGGAACCTGGGCTCACTTAGTAAGAGTGCGTCATTGCTAGTTGAAGCAACAACTGAAAATCCAAGCAGGTTTGTATGTGTTCGTCAGTGATCTGCACAGGACCAGATCATCAACAACAAATCAGGAGAGATAGGAAGTTGTGCAAATGCTAATTGTCCCAAATTATTGTTGGTGAGTTGTTTCACTTCCTCGTCATGACCTCTGGGAGAGCTTCTCTGCTAGCTCTGTGTGTGGTCTGGTCCACGTGTTCTGGGAATACAACAAACTATACTGTAATCAGTAAACAATAAGGTACAGTCTGAGACTCTTTAAAGTGTTTGAGGACACGTGTGCCCGAGTGGGTATAATACTGTGTATGAGACTGTTGCCTCCTGACCTTGACGCTCACAATGTCATTGAATCAACTATGGTTTGAATCTATGTTGAAATATCAAGCCGCATAACTGAAAAAAACAGTCACAAAGTGTGATAATTGTGCTGCACTTGGCTCCTAAACTTGACTCAGATTGAGACCAATTGTGCAATTTGAGGTTTGGACGATCGCCAGGAAATTACTGTAATTTGACATCAGCTTCTCAGGTGGCTCTCATATAGAAAAAAAGACAGAAATGCCTTTATTTTATTTTTTTACCTTGGCTCAGATACCTGCCAGCTTATCATGGAACTTTTGTTGGTCATCATGGAAAGTTGGTTAAGCATTTAATTTGCTGGCATGCGTGTTAAGGTATGCCTTGCAAATGCAGCAAAGATGAGAGTGGAAAAGTTTTGCCTGCTCATGGTCAACACAACAATAGACACTAGGACACACTTGATTAATTCATCCTTTTGGCGATCCTCTACTTGTTCAAGTAGGACAGTGTACCGCAAATTAACTCAAGGGGCCCATATGGTATCTATTCACCCAGACTGCAGAGCTACACATCTTGTAAACAGACTGTTGGTCAGTTTAAGTTTACAGGAGTCACTGCACCCATGCATAATGTTAGGAGCTCCAGTGTTGTCCTGGCGTGGACTGTGGATGCTATGAGGCGTGCTGTACAACTGCACGAGAAAATACACAAACACGCAGACACTCGCACGTACTGTATATGCTGTACGCACGCAAAATCTTCAAACACCCTGTGAACCCACCAAGGGGGTCTTCAGACAGATCTACACCCATGTTGTCATACACAGAGACACTAACACATTGACACACATATGATATATGCCAAAAAACAATTTAGTCAAGGAAATGTAAACACAGCACACACACACAAACTTTGTAATTGTCTCTTTTTGTCCTAATTTCACACACAATTTCTTGTTGAAATGCTATAGGCTCTTGTGATTGTGAGTTCTCCTTGTCCCTCTGTACATTTGTGGGTGGTCTTCTTCACATGTACGATATGCAGGGTAGAAGAGATAACACTGTGTGTTTCCAGCATGTTATCTTTTGTGTCTTGTGCTTCATTTACTAGTTGTTTTTCTCCGACTGAATGCTGTATTGTTGTCATCCTGTTTTGGGACACTTTGATGGTTATTTATAATGAATTACTGCAATGCACTCAAAAGTGACATTTATCGAACCAGTGAGTGTTTAACACTCACTAAGACTTAGAGTCTAAGGCCATGCTAGGAGTTCTGTTAGGCCAGGCACAACATGCAGTGACATGGTCGCAACGCAATAGCTCATTATGTGAGCATGTCAGAATATCATTCATTTTTAAGGGTTTTGGTCATAAAACTATGAGAAAACTCAAATGTTGATCTGATTGCAATGAATGAAAATGGATCATCAAAATCTTTCCATTTCATCCGATGAGGAACATGGATATCTGTACCAAATTTTATAGAAATCCAAAATAGACATTTTATAAAAATGTATTCCCATGGTGGCAAAGACAGGGGTAGGCTAAGTCAGTATAGGTTGCATTCTGTGCACTGTGGGAACCATAAGTATCTGTACACATTTTTCATGCAATTCCATTCAATAATTGTCAAGATATTTCAGTCTAGAGCCATTATAATATTAAAAAGTGTTTAGGACTAACCCCTAACAATAACCGTGTAACCAAAGACACACAAAGAGCCTCTGATGAATGAAAAGTACAAAAACCACAGTGCCTGCATATCATCACCAGAATATAATGAAACAATGAGTCATTAAAAACAGATAAAGTCAATCTGAACTGCTGGAACATCTGCCGTGAGTGACCACAAACACTCAAATACAACAAAGAGGGTTTAAACTAGGGCCGCTAATTGTGCACATATGTGCCTCGAGGAACATCTATATTTTTTTAGCTGCTCAGTGATGTAATCCCAAACACATATGTATCAATGCAGTACCGAGGGATTTTGTTCTGGGACACAAGCAGAGCAGAAAAACACTGCACAGAACAACGGGGATACCTGCTGTGATTCAGATATGAGTGTATATTCTCTACATGTTCATGGATGTGTTAAGTTTATTTTTTAAAGACGGCTTTGTACGTCACTAATGTTGATCTACGCGGCCTTCTCGCTGTTTCTCCAGCGTGTGTGCACGAGAGTGTGTCTGATGCACAGGTCTTGTGACACATGGCCTCAGACAAAGTGTGTCTGGAAGAGACAGAGTCTTCGATGGGAGGGACTGAAAACAAGTGACGCATGACTAAGAGGCCCAGGAAGTTCCAGCAGGCGGCTGTTATTGCTGAGTGTGTGTCTATGTGTGCGTGTTTATGTGTGTATGCGAGTGTGATTTGGGGGCCCAGAGGGACCGTGTGGGGCAGTCCCGACTGGAGTGTCTGGAAAAACCCTATGCAGTGACAAAAGCGGCAGTGTCCCTTGCAGCATATCTGTCTGCTGCCTTGGCTGCAACACTATTTTGCCCCTTGGAGCATAATAAATATGAATCTGTAAAAGTAGGCAGAGAAAACAACAATTATTCTGTTGTCTAAGTCAATATATATGGATGAATACAAGCATGTATACATACTGTACATGCTTGTGCAGTTTAAAAGCTACTTTATTACAATGGCAGGAAGAACTACAATCAATATCACAGCAAGAAAATACATAAATGTATGTTTCCTTACAAACAAAGTGGTTCACTTGCGGGATAATGTGTTTTTTTGTTCTCAACATAGCCCAAATCCACATAAGAATGACATGGAAGGTCACTCAGTCTGGGTAGAGCTGTGTTCTACTGCTCACATGACCTGTCTCTGACCCACAGCCACTCACTCCCCAGAGTGCATTGCTACATTGAGTATTCGACTCCGATGGCAGTGACGCACTGGGCGCAGAGAGACAATAGCTTACCTCAGCTGGGCAGACATAGCAAACCTCCGTGCTATCAGACCCTCTCTCTAATCTCAGCCCATGGGACAGCCGTGTCTTTCCTGCTCCCACATGGCCACATCAGACACAGCACCGGCCCAAAGAGGACATGAGGACATGGAACTGGGTTACATTATGAGCTTTGCTGTGTGGAAAGACCCAGTCTCATTGTCATTTATCTTAACTCTGTTGTGCAATGCAGGTTGGGAAATTTAGCCATCATTTCTCTGAAATTTAGCAGTTGTTCTACAACACATTTAACAAAAAAAAAGATTGAACAGGATAATATTGATACAGAGCAGTGTGTTGGCTTTATGTGTGGTGGTTGGATACAGTGTGGATGTATGGCTACATCCATATGTTTTCATTCAGAACACTACAGTCATAAAACACCACAGAAACTGGTTGCATCCAGGGCTACTCTCGTCAACAGCTTGAAACTGGACATTCGTGCATAAAAATCAGGCCAGACGCTTCGAGAGATGTGATTGGCTGGCAGACAGTCGGATGGGAACTCCTACTTACTCTCCACATGTTGTGCCAAGCACCAGAGGTACTCCTACTTGTGTGACATCGTTATAGCTGTCAATCTGCTCTCATGGTAATCACATTAAGAATACCTGTGCGAAAAATGAAGACATTTTCATTTATAACTTTGAAAATAAAACCAGACCCGAAAACTAAATGAAATCCATCATTTTCCCCCTCCAGATCTTACGTAACTGAGGGATCTCTTAGACCTTTACTGCTATCTCAGGGCCGCCAGATGGCTGCCAATGACAACTTGGTTGTGTTCAAAATAAAACGAGACAGCTTTCCCATGTGGCAGGCTACTTAATTGCTGTTCAATGTCTCGTGTTTGACACTTGTTCCAATGGTTCCAAAAACTGCTGTCAATTTATCAAGGGCAAAATACAAATCCACCTTTGACGAGTTGTGATGCCTCAAAAACAGATGCTTCACGACTTTGGACCTGTTGGACTCAAAAGGTGGTTGACGGGAATCCAATGGAAAAGTAATGTGTCAAAATAAATCTTGTGCGATGTTGGATTGCAAAAACACATCTCTGGCTTTCATATGAGCAGGGGGGAGGGGGGGTTAAACCTGCAGGGATAACACGTGTGTTCACTGGAGACACAGCATGGTGGTACATGATAAATATTTGTTGGGGGAGGGGTATTAGTCCCTTGTCTCTTAGGCTTTAGCATTGACATGCAATTTTGAATCCAGGACATCTTAACCCAGTTTCCCAATGATAACCTGACTAAAGGTCTCATAAATTCCACTGGAAACTTACTAAGAGTGTATTGTATCTTCAGGCACTGGCTACAAAGTGAAATAGTGACACTCCTCAACACTTGATACACAAAAGCACCACCATGTGGCAGTATTTTATGACACACCATTGAAAGTGGTTGTCAAATGAATAAAGCTGAATGTTTAAATTATTTACAGTGAAATAAGACCGTGTTTTTGTTTCCTTATTTTTTAACTTAATTGTAACACAATTAATCCTATAAAATATTTTTTTAATATTCTCATTAGTCCTAGTCTGTAATTGTACAGCATTTGCATTATTCATTCGGTATTATTCACATTTTAACTTGTTCTAGCGAAGCAGGCTCTACTTTAATTCATATTTTACGTTTAAATATGAACTATGATGCAACGCAGCCATGACACGGTCGTCGCATTTTCTAGGAGGTCAACATTGTCCCTCTCGGCGCTCCGTAGTCCTTCCGCTCTCTCTCCCTGTTTAGTGGCTAAAGATGGCTGAAGCACCTCCATGGCCCAGTCGCTTCTTCTGTCACAGATGCTCGGCAGAGATCAGCCCTCGGCTTCCCGTGAGTAACGCAGACGCAGAGTACATGTAGATGCTGTTGGACGAATCAAAACCAAGGCGGCGTTGCGGTTTCTTTCATAGAAATCATTGTAGCGGCGGCGTCAACTGTTAGCATGCTAACAGCGTTAGCCGGCTTCTGCGAGTTCCCGTTTGTCTCGCTGTCGCTATTCGGTGTCCGGCGGCGTGTTGTCTGAGCGGGGCATCAGTCGGTGTGTAAACACAAACTGCACAGTCATTACACACGTACTGCGGCCGCTTTTATGGCACAAGTTGCAGGAAATGCTCGGCGTGATCTCTAGTCGATTATTACGGTTTTAGCATGTGTTGCTAGTGGACACAGCCAGTAGCTTCTAGGCTAATAATAAGCCCAACTGTTAGCCTTATTTACAATCAACACTGTAAAAGCAGATGGCGTTAAACGGCTCCGGCTGTGTAGTTTGTTAACGAAACGTTGTTATCTCTGTACAAGACTGTACAAGTCTGTTAATCACTTACGTGGCTGAGCCAGGCGCGGCAACAATGCCCCTCCATCCAGTTCTCGTTTTGGCCATTCAGCAAGTAACCGCCTGTCACGGGCTGGAATGATCTGTCATCGACGTGAACACGGGGCCTCCACAATGTGGAAGATCGGCCGCAGGTTTTTCTGTGGGGCTGCTGGTAATGACCGGTGGTCGCGGTAACAAGTCGCACTACTCACACGCAACTGTCGTGCTGCTCGATCAGAGGAGCAGGTGTATTGTCTCAACTGAAATGCATTACCTATATTCAGATCCGTGTCAAGGAATAGACAACTGGAAATAGAAAATATTTATAAAATCACTTATAGATGTAAAAAATAAATAAATGAAGACATTATCTAAGGATTGCTGGGTTATTGTTAGGTGTCTTACAGCCTGTGGTGGGCTGAGCTGTTGATGTCAGTCTTGTAGGATGCTGGAGGACTTTTCTTGTATACATCTTTCTTATTAGATCATTTTGAACGGAAGAAAAAGTGGTGCCACTTCTCCTCAGTGTTTGCTAAACGGGTTTATGGGCGTACAGACCAGCGTTCCCTTATCAGATAGTGACACAGCTGGTCACGACGCCTTCAACAGTTACAGTTACAGTTAGCTGTGTGTGTGTGTGTGTGTGTGTGTGTGTGTGTGTGTGTGTGTGTAGCAACTTCTTTTCTAATCCCACAGTCCTGCTAAAATGCTTTTTGTTTTTAAATGTCTTTGTTCACAGGAGTATACGTGTCCAAGATGTGACTCAGGGTTTATTGAGGAGCTGCTAGAGGAGAGAAGGTGAGTATATCAAACATACTTTACCTCATCAAAGGGAGCATTCTCATTTATTCATCTTTTACTGTATGTTTTTAGAGACGCCGTAAGAAAAGACTGTTACCATTTATTACACAGGCCTTGACCCCGTCCGTTATGCAACACTTTCAATCAAAATGATCCTTTCTTTGTTTCCATTTTCTCTTCATCATGACGCATGAATGAATGTAGTGACAACTTAAAACATTTGCATTTGTTATGACTCTAAAGTGACTGACTTAGATCATGGGTATTTTTTAATTTTCCGTTGCATTAATGTCTTTGTACAGTTGTGTATAGCTGAGTCCCTGTGTGTCATTTGGAGTGGCCTTGAAAAAAAGGAACATGAACTTAATACTCGGACTACTCCTTTTTGTTTAGATTAACATTGCTTTACTTGCCCTTCACCATTTACAATACAACTATTGTCATGGTATAACATGGTGCTACACTTAAAATTGGGAACACAATCAGCCAGCACATGTGAAGCCAAAAAAAAATGGAGAGGCGAGGATAAATGGAAGAAATTGGACCCAAAAAACATGATACCATCGTAGTTAGGAATGATTGAAACTGTAACACATGGAGGAAATAATAGTTTCCATTGGCATTTTTTAGTCTCTTCACATAACCTGTCAACAATCTGTTCCCTGTTTAGTGCTGACAATGGCTCCATGTCTACCATATCCAGCGGGCCCCAGAACCAGCAGCCATTTGAGGTTTCTAACTCATTCCTTACTCAAACTCTCGCATTGTCAAATCTCTGGTGTCCCACACTGTTGCGGAATAGAGTCAGCATTTCTTAGAATAGTTACAGTGACGTTGTGCTAATCTGGAACTAGATGTAATGGAAGACATCTAGAGGTTTCCTCTTCTGCTCTTTCACCTACAGTCTATTTGGCTGTTTTAAAGTTTGCTCAGTCAAAAGATGTCACTTTTAGCTTCATATGTGGTGAAGGTAAGTGTTATGATAAGACATTTAATCGAAAAAATACAGTATACGCAATGAAAAACTGTCAGCAAGCATTTCATAATATTTCCATCGGGTTGAAATTTGACCTGATAGTCAACCAAACTTAACTTCTGGTGCATTGTATTAACCAGAGATAGTCGCTGTTAGCTTGAGGATGTACTGGGGAAGAATCACTGAGCTATGCTGATTTCTACCATCAAGATACGAACGCCAAGGTTAGTCTGGTGTCTTTTTTTTCTTTGTGTCATGCAGAATACAGACCCACACTTGTTCACTTTCCCATCGGGCTATGGTCAGTTTGCCCTGGGCGTCTTTGACGACAGTTTTGACTTTGGGGCTGGACTGGGAACAGAGGACAACAGGGAGGCTGAAAACAGGAGGGAAAGGGAAACAGCATCACGGCAACGATATGGTGCTAGGCAACCGAGGAGTCGCCATGGTTCAAGACGGCAAGCCGGCAGGCATGAAGGGGTACCCACTTTAGAAGGGTAAGAATTACACTTTTTTTTTTTTAAAGGTTTATTTAGATAGGGACAGATGCAAAAAAAAACATAGATAAGCTTAAACAGTCATCTGATGTATGTGTCATAGTGTTTTTAGCTGAAGCTAATTCACGACACTTGTCCCTAGTAGGGCTTTTACACTTGGTAGCATGTTGGACTGAAATCCCACTTGTGCTTGTTTTATGGCGTTTGTCTCTTTCTCTCAGCTTCATGTGTGTCTCCCTTAATAAGCTGAACATCTTCATATGTTTAATTTCCCCTTCACAATATCTGTAATATGTATGTTCTGTTTTGTAGAATCATACAGCAGCTAGTGAATGGAATAATTGCACCTACTGCAATGCCAAATATTGGTGTTGGGCCATGGTGAGTCTCTGGAACAGAGCTGTAATAAACTAGAAAGCAATTACTCAACAATATACACTTGGTCTCGTCCAGCTGGATTAATGTGTCATTATAATTTTTTTGAAGGGGTGTTCTTCATTCAAATCCAATGGATTATGCCTGGGGTGCTAATGGATTAGATGCAATTATAACTCAGGTATTTTTTACACCTTCAACTTGTTTTTGAACTTATTTTGGATGAAGCAGAATGAGTATATGCGGTGCATATCATGCAAAATATACATCACAATTTATTTTCTTCTTCTTTTCCCTGCCTGTAGCTATTAAACCAGTTTGAGAATACGGGACCGCCGCCTGCTGATAGGGATAAAATAAAAAGTCTTCCTACAGTACAAGTTACAGATGAGCATGTTGGTAAGTTAGAACAAATGATTTGTCAAAGGTGTGTTGATAATTGTGACACCTGAGCTGCCTGCTTTTATTTTCTTTACAGTCGCCATGATGCTTGTTAGCAATGATATGTAACAAATATGTATGTGTTTCATTCACTCTGACTGGGACTTGACAGGTGTACAGCCACAAGAGGCCACCCTGAAGCATGTTATTCTTTTATTCTATGTCCTATTTTTTGTTTGTTTGAATAACACATTGAATTGTAGTTTTAACAACCACTATGATTCCCTGACTGTTTTTTAATTTTAGGGACCAGGATGTTGGCTGTGATAGCCAGATGATAAGACCATGCTTTGTTGAAGACCATCCTTATTTTCAACTTTTCGCTCGACAGACCGTATTTATTATTTTCATTCGTTTCAGCTTCGGGGCTGGAATGTCCCGTGTGTAAAGAAGATTACAGTGTTGGAGAAAATGTGAGGCAGCTCCCATGCAACCACATGTTCCACAATGATTGCATAGTGCCCTGGCTGGAACAGGTATTTGTCATTTAGTCATCACCAATTGAATTGTCTCTCCACTTAGATATTCACACGTTCCGGAACTATGGGGCACTGGGCAAACATGAGTAACAAGACTAAAACATCCTCATATTTTTGCTCCTCTTTCTTTCCAGCATGACACTTGTCCTGTGTGCAGGAAAAGCTTGTGTGGACAGAACACAGCAACGAACCCTCCAGAATTATCAGGGATGAACTTTACCTCCTCTTCTTCCTCTTCCTCCTCCTCTACCCCTCAGTCATCAAGTTCGACAAGCAATGAGAACTCCACTGATAACTCCTAGAGGAACATTTCTCCTTATCGCCCTTTGAGCTGTTTATAGCTCATAGGCTGCTTCAACTTCAGAGCAGTGACCTCCAGTTTCTCCCTGTCCTAGGGTAGAGACCTGAGTGCATCTCGCCAGGAGCACTCAAGCCTGACTCAGGGGTAAGTGATATTTGAGGTCCTTTCTGATGCTCCCACCCTCATCAGGAATCTGAACAAAGGAAGGGCAGAGGCCCCTGGAGTGCAGCTTCCGTCAGGGAGGATATGGAGAAGCATAGATTCTTCAAGAGGTTTGATCTGTCCAAATCAACCTCATACAGGGAAGAGAAAGCAAAGGAATCCAATGGTAGAGGACTCAGGACAACAAGACAGTTGTTGTCCTTTTTTCTTTTTTTTAATCGCCGGACTTTTATGATTTAAAATGACCCACTTTTGCCAGTGAAGCAAGAAGAAATGTACAGTTATTACTTTTATTATTGGGTATTCATATTCCACAGATGAAATGACCCAAAGTGCACTGTAGTGCACTGTTTAACCGTGCACTTCAGCTACTTCATGGTTTGGAAATATCATGTTTGATTGCTTTAGTTCTCAAAAGAAAATGACAATTCATAGAATAATTTCATAATCAAGGTCCTCCAGTTATAAGGTTATCTGACACCAAACAAGTACCAGTGTTTGTACTTGAAACGATGTCAAACTGCAGTAACTTTGTGCCGTTTGGATAATGGTGTGGCTACTTATTACAAAATTAAACACAGATTTTTGTTTTAATTTATTTTGTCTGTAATTCAGAAACAAGGATCAAGTTTTCATATTGTACACTTCTACATTTTGCACATTTGTGCATTTTAACTTCAAGGTAAATTAAATATTTTCTAAAGTTGCCAGTTGAAAAATGATTGATTTGCAGTATGATCGTGTACAAAAAAAGGTAACGATATGAAAATAAAGATGTTTGGGTGCTACCACTCAAAATTCATGTGAAGCATTTTCAGTGTGTGTATATATGATATTCTTCATGGGTCTTATGAGCAACTACCGTCTTCAATTTAATTTAGAGACATGATAAGATAAAGCTCTTCTTTCAAGGACTTAAAGTAAGTGCAGTCAAATGTGTTGTGATTTTGTGAGAACAATTACTGAGGGAAAAGTTCTGTTTCTGCTTTGGTTGGGCACCAGATGCATGTGCAATTATCAACACAAGCAGAATTCTTTCAAAAACCTTGTTCAATGGTACAGCAGATATGATAAAAATTTAACAAAAAATAGTGGCGTGTTTTTACTGTTCCCAAATAAACAAAATAGTAGTATGGTAAAATATCAGGTGAGTAATGAACTGTGCTGGTCTTTGTTTCCGGGTATAAATAATTTGTTCTTTTAGTCGCACTTAGAATGGCTCCTTCATCAACCAGGAAACAATAACATCATTTGTGAACATTGCTAGAAAGGTTTTCAATGCATAATACTGTTTTGAGATTATTTTTTACCTTCAAAGTAAGGGTTTTGTTCAAAGGCATGCCGATAGAAAACAGCCTATATTAAATCCTTTAATGGAGTACGTGCCTCCTGAATGTTATCAATAAGCCAATAAATTCAACTTCCTTTTATTGTTTAGCCATATGGGTGTATTTCCTCCACATTGTACCTCTACTCCTCTGAGGTTTGAGCTCAAAAGCCTTTCTTCTGGAGGGATTATTGTCATATGGACATTCCATCCTTGATCTAGCTGAAAGACAAATGGATACAGTTGAATGGTGCTTAAGAGTTTGACATTACAATGTGAAAATTCTGTCTCGTATTCATCGTTCATTATTTAGTTTGGGCAAGCGTCCCTTTTTATTTATACACCTTTAAAAATAATACGCTGCTGTTAAATTAAGTCACTAAATAACAGTATCTTCCACTTTTTCTCTTAAAAGTGTTGAATAATATGTAGATTTGAGTGTTGCAGCTTGAATTTAAGCATAAGGTTTGTTCTGGTGAATCTCAATAGAATGGGGGGGGTCTGACATACTCTCATATGTTTACTTAGGCTTGTTTGAGTTGATGGGGAATATCAGGATATTAATTTCATCTAAATGTCAGAGAAATTGACAGGATTGAAATATGACCACTTGGTCACTCTCAAGAAAAAATTAGTTGTCAGGAATTTCTTATGTTTTATTTTATGTCTCAATTTTGTTGACAACTGACAAATTTCTGCTGCACACCGTCATTTTCTAAAAGTGTGTTAAGTGTAACACCGCATCCCTGATATTTTTTTTTTTTACCCAGTAAATTAACCCATGAAGGCAGTCTTACTATCAACTTTTTTGTCTCAGGTCCCTTGAGATGAAACCTATACTCTAAATAATATTGATATTGCATTAAGTTTGGCCTGTGAATGTTTACATACATAATCTAAATTCTGAAATGTAGTGTGAAATATTACATCATTATTGTTATTCATGGTAATTGGAAATCAATTTAAAACATCACAAAAAATGTTGTCGGATTCGGTTCAAATTACAGTATGAAATATCTGAACTGAGTCAATGATTTTTCCATAGTACATAAGATTATGTTAATTGAAGAAGTAACACTGGCTGTAAACGAAGACCTAACCAGTGAATGTCACGTGAGCTGACCACGCCCCTAACGTACACGTCATGCGTACGTGCAGAACAAGGCGTGTCGTTGTGGCGTGAGCTGCAAGTAGAGGACGACCGCATCGGCTCCCGTGTCCGACATTGAGCTCCCGCATCCTCGCTTGCAGTCCAGGAGAAGGAGGAAGAACATTCACCGCCCTTTCCATCCAAGACATAGTTATTCGAAGAGTCAGTGATTTCCAATTCGCCGACCATGAAGCTGCTGTGGGCTGTCAGTGCCCTTCTGCTGTGCTGCTGGCGAGCCAGTGCGTCCACAGGTGAGAATGTCGTGTCAGCCATGTTGGTCGAAGATGTTGTAGACTTCGCCCCGACTACGAACATTACTAAGTGTTCACCCCGGCCCCCTCTATAGTTACCGTCGCGGCCGTTTCGTTTCGCCGCTACTAACACGGAGTCATAAAGGAACATCTGTATTATTTATCCGGCGCTAAATGCGAAACGGCCACACAGGCGTCAGCTGCGTCGGGCGCTAGCAGCGTCAGTGCTAGCGACACATTTGGCTAATTTGCGCTTCGTGACTGCGGTTGTACCGCGTTAACGTCGCGTGTGGCGTTCACCGAAATCACGTCAACACGTGTGATCGACCACACGAGCTGCAGTGCTTTGATTATTACGATTATCATTATACGCGGTGGGCCGGTAACGTTCGTTTTGCTTGTTAGCTGTAACGTTCGTGTCCAAAAGGAAGCTGCCGTTGCGTAACGCTACAGTGGGGTGCAAATGCAAGATTGTCGTGTCGCGTTTGCCTCTTAACTATTGTGTGGCTGTCTGGACCGAGGCCTTTGATGTGTCCTTCAGGGCCGCTCGGAACGTTTAATGACCGGCTTCATTGGTAGACGGTCGTCTCTCATTCAGTGAGCCAGCAGGCCCCGTCGGTGTCGTGCGTAATGGATGTCACAACACAACACACTGAGCCTTGTGAGCTGTCATTGAATTACTCACCAGCAGCCCCTCTTCTTCCTGTTGGCTCGTCGACCTTGGTCGCCATTCTTAAAATGTTCGACCAACATTCGGTAAATGCATATATCTTTGATACAGTGATCGGTAATCGATCATCCGTTGGCTGCGTCACCGGATGTGCTTGTCAGCATTGCGGTGACAGCTGTTATAAGATGTCAAGAAAAGACACATTTCCTCTAAAGGACGTTGACTGGTAACTACTGAAATGTCCCCAGGTATTAGGTGGGAGCAGAAATCAGGAGGATATTCTTTAAGTCTTTAAAAATGCAATCCAATGATACGCAACACAATGTACAGAGTTTAACCAAAATAAGCAGAATCCATTGTCGTGGTAACCTGTCATGACAGGTCTTTAATGTCGCGTGTTTTCCTATTTAACATGGGATAGTGTTGAAGTTGCTTTAAAAAGGTTTTAGAGTTTTAACAGTAAAATAGTTACCCACAGTCTGAGAAGTACACTTAAAAATACCCCAACTGACTCATTTTCATCACCCCGCCTCTGTTGAGAGAGCGAGTACATGCACTAACATAACACGTTGTAATATTATGTATTTATGAGATAAATGGGGTTACTTTAATTTTGCAGAGTTGGTACCAGCAACCAGACTGTTTATGAATGTTATGTGATGTTATGTTAGTCAAACACATCACATAACATTCATAAACAGTGCCTGCATGCCACTGGGATCTTCCCTGCCTTGTTGAAGCCAGCAGCCCTGGAGAGGATCAGGAGTAAGATTAGATTTCCCCAGAGTTTCATCTCATTCTCTAACTTCACTTGAATATTTTGTAAGGTAGGTTTGGAGGCAGACCAAAGTTATGACTATTTTGCATGGGACAAAAAGCCGGAATAGCCAGTTTTTCCACACACAAAGTACTTTGTCTTTCTCAGTTTAATAAGTGGTGTTGAATACAGACTCATTTTGTTATTGAATATCTTTTTGAGACTTGAGCTGCTTAAACTGCTCTCACTTAAATTATCCTTTTACTGTAAAAGCCTGAGGTCAAAGCAGTAGTGCAGCAACAGTGCCATTTTTTGCATATGAGAGTCGACCTCCTTCTAATACAATTGACAAATCTGTGCTGATCCACCACAGCTGAATGATCGCATTACATGCGAGATTGACTCTAAATATATATATATATATTTCTATTTTCTGGGATTTTGTCGCTAACAATAAAAAGACAATTCTTCAAAAATGTGCGTATAAAAGTCTTATTTTGTACTAGCCCTTTCTTGTTAATAGGACAGTAATTGTTGCTGACCAATGATTATTAATGGAAAATATCAATTTAGCAAGAAAAAATGACACAAAACCTTAACTACCAGCACAAGTATGTGTAAACCATTTGAAAGTGGCCTTAAGGATATACTTAGTAAAAATTTGCACAAAGACAAATAGAAGTTATTATAATAACATTTTAAACAGATAATTGTCCAAAATGTACATAAGACATGAATCCAAGGTAAATACAATACTCATTACAATTTTACTGCAGGGCATGAACACTGCAACCCGAATACAGTTACCTGCTGTGCTGTAAGGTGAATGTCACCAAATGCAAGTTGTGTAACTGCACACAAAAAATGTAAACAAAGCTAGCTCTCAATGTGCACACAAAGTAGTCTTTTATAGCAGCACCTATCATTTTCTCATCCAAGCTCAGATGAAACTACACCTTTTTTTTTTATGTCTTGCCCTAAACCAAGTTGTCTTCGGGAAATATAAAGTTGTATTGTACAACTACTTCCATATGACTAAATCCTTGACAGAACCTCCAAAGCCTTATCCCTAACCAATATGGAAGCAAGGTTGTCACTTTTCCCAGAAATCACGTTCAAATCAATTTGGCAATACACAATTTTTTTTACATGTATTTTGAACAGTTCAAACTCGTCATTATTGTTAGAATATGGACTTTACCTCCCATCTTCTAATGAGTGTTCAAATTTTAAATATAAAGGAACGGGCCAAGTGGGCATGGTTTAATCTAAACAAGAGTCCTTCCAGGCTACATATTCCAGTAAATGTGTTGACTCTCAAGGTGTGTTTTTGCAAAATGAGTGACGTGTTCGTTAACATCTTAAAAAAACCATTAAGATATTATCGTAGACATTACATATTGCACACCCTGAGTGAAACAACCTCTTAAAACAATATGTACATTTTCCAGTGTTTCATGTTTGAACCATTGGCATCCATCATCTGTCGGAAGGACGTTATATTGTTCTAGCTTTTCCTGTTTAGTGTGAAAATTTCAATATACTTTGTTACTTGAGCGTTAAAAGCGGCCTGAAAAATATTTGAGTCTTTTGTATGTCCTTTTTTCTTTCAAAAGGCTGAGTAAATTCCTACTGGAGTTGTTAATTTTCAACTAGCTATTTGAATGGACAATGCACACAAACCTATGTAGAAGATAAAGCATGTTATACCCACAGTTTGAGCTTATTTGCTACTTTCTTCTTTTGTGCCAAACCGTTCTCATGCTATCTCTGTATTACGTTAACTATTTAATCCTTTTTACTCTAAGGTAAAGTTATTATTTTACAGTCCATTGTGTGTATTTTTCAGGCTTTTACGCCTGTTATTTACTGGACATAAGAGCAGAACAGTGACAATGACTGTTGTTCTGTTTAAGGGCGATTGTGTGCCATTGTCGTATTATAAAGCAGAGGGTTATGGGCAGTCATTTACGTTGTTAAAATTCAGCTAGTTTACACCCAATCACAGTAGGGGCTGGAGTAGTCATCATGTGCTGTGAAGGTGACCTCAGATAATGGCGGGGAAGCCACTCTAAACTAGAAGCATTACTTGGTATACAGTTAGTCTCTGAGGCTCACTAAGTATATCTTCATAAGGTGATGTAGAAAAGGGGTATGCATGTTTTTGTTTTTTGTTTGGAGGTAAAGGATATTTTTGACATTGTGGGGGCATGGACGCTGTGGTTTGGCCTGTGGTGCAAGAATGTTATTCTTCCCTGAAACCACCTTAGTGGATAAACCCCCCCAGCCACCACTGAGAGTCCAGACAAATCCACTCAACATGCTGTGAATGCAGAAAGCTGCAGTATTGGAAAGACTACAGTTATCTTGAAAAGTAAATCCATCTGAAGGGCATATTGTGTAATGCAAAACACAGTCGTTGTTTTGTGAGCATTGAAACACAACCAGAAAATTTACTTTCAGACAAAGCTACCCATACACACACGAGACACAGCAGAGAAAAAAACTTTCAGGCCGAAATTCTCTGTGCATGTCCGAAAGCTTTCATGGATTTTTAATTTGATTTTATGTGAAATTTTCTTTTCATTTCAACCACGTCTGCTTTTCTTGTTCTGTTTCATTACGTCTCATAGGGAATGTTTCAATTAGTAATAAATAACATTTATTATTGCACCAGGTAAACATTTTTCTCTGAACAAACTCTCATATTAAAGCACTATATAAACGGGGTGGACTGAATATCAGAAACCACTCTAATACTATTCAGCTACTGCCTCAAACAAGGTAATTACAATGAGCCAAATGTTTTGGCTAGATGTTCGTGACTTGAACCTGTGCTCTGAAATAGACTTGTTTCATCCCTAATAACCTTTCATTTTGCATTTTAATTTTTTGTATTAATAGGTCAGAGTAGCAGAAGTGGTCAAACCATTTCCCAAAGTATCTGAACCTTTTCTATGTGCTTGCTTTCATATTTTCATTTCATTTGTGTTTTTATTAACTTTGTTTCTTTTTCTTTCCTTTTCCTGTTTGCTCGTCTTTCTTTTATCACCAATCCATGAAATCACCTGGCTTGCTTTAAACCCACCAAATTCAACATTTGTTCTAATCTCTGCTTGCTGGGCCGACTGTTGTCGGAGCTCAGCTGGGTTTACCAAGTCTCCCTTGTCTCAGATGAAGCTGATCAATGACAGCGCAGAGCTGCATTGTGAGGTGATAGGGAACCCCATCCCCGAGGTGCAGTGGTGGTTTGTAGAGGGTGAAGAGCCCAACGAGAAGTTCACCCAGCTCTTTGACGGGGCACGGGATGGCCGCGTGCAAGTAAACGCCACATATATAGCACACGCCACAAGCGCCATTCACCTCATTAGCCTCACCCTCGACGACTCGGGCACATACGAGTGCCGAGCTTCCAACGACCCCGACCGCAATGAACTGAAGAAGACGCCAAAAATCAAGTGGATCCGCTCGCAGGCAAACGTTATTGTGATTGAAAGTGAGTGACAGAGGAGGCATGGGGAGATGCCAGTCAAAGTAGCTTGGCTATTATCTCCTCATTAGTGAAGTCCCGGACGTTCAGCTCCTGCTTAAATCAACTCCCATGCTTCCCAGTCCAATACCCCCTCCTCCATCCTCCTCCACCCAGTGTCCACTCTCCCTCTCCTCTAAAGCTCTGAAGTTGTCCTGTAGTAGAGTGTGAACCTGGTCATAAAGCGTGACTGAGATGCCCTCCAATTCTGTATTCTCCTGACACAGAACACGTCTCAAATCTGATGCCTTTTTAGCCTCATTTCCAGGCTTAGTCACTATTATGATACGTTTAGGTGCATTGATATTGCTCATAAGGTTGTAAATATGCAAATGGCTCCTGAAGGAAAAGTATTATATATATAAACAAAATACAGATGTTTAATAATTTATAGAAAAACTTGAAATTTTTGCTTGATTAGAATAGCTTCTTGGTAGATATTAATTTTACTACCATTTCCTTTTGTTTATGCTTGTAGACCATTCCTGTGGCTCATAACTGAGTTGAAGGCACAGTACATGGCAACCAATCGTTAAAGTTAGAATTTCAGCCATGGGGCATCTTTCTGCCTCGTTAGCCATTGTTACTTTTTTGGTCAATTTTAGAAGAATTGGTTTGTATCTTTACCCGTTTAAAGTAAAAATGCTTAATTATTACATTTTATCATATGACTGGCAGGGAAATTGCTTACAACTTCTCATCCCTCTCTTGTTGCTTCCTCTGCATGTAATTATTTAAAATCTCTTTTTCCTATGACCTTTTGTAGTTTTATCTATTAGCTTTCTATATAACTCCCATTCTTCCCTCCATTCTTCTGTTGGTGGGACAGATCTCCCTTTTCCGGGGAGCTCTTTCCACCTTTTTTTGAAAGTTTTGTGTGCACAGAACTTATACTTGTGTCGCACTGTTTTCTTTGTTTTAATTTGTCTGAACAGATTTGTTTTCCTTCTCAAACTTGAAAGGAAAATGTCTCTTCACTCGACCGTTCAACACTCAACAATTGCCTCAGCAAAAAATTCCTTGTGTCCCAACCCATATTTACAAACTGGTGACAGAAAAATAACTGAGAATCAATTAAGTACAGGAAATTCATGGTTAACTTTTTCCAACTTGTCTACATGTTATTTCTTTGCTCCTCAGCGAGTGTCAGCATGTGGCTACTATGTACATGTTATATCCATGACCTTCAAATCGAATAATATCCCATATCTGAGTAGACAACTGTTGAGTGTCGTGAGACATAATGGAAATTAAACTGTAGCTAAAAAATACAACTACATTTAAGACGATAACTGAAGTAATTAAGTGTTAAAACATTCTTTCTAAACCTCCAGCAAACTTTGTTTAATCCCAGTTTTCATTTTAGAATAGGTTGGAAAATAATTTGCTTTTCTCTTTCTCTGTTTATCTCAAGCCCCAAACATCATCACTGAACCCTCTGAGGTCGTGAATCAGACCTCCGCAGTCCTCAGCTGCAACTTGACCGAGTCCAGCCTTCCCATCAAGGGGTCCCACTGGATGCACAATGGCAAACTCGTTGATAGTTCCATGTCCACCGATGCCACTCCATACACGACCCTCCGGTAAGTAGCTGCATCCACCCGAGTGTGTCATGTAGGCATATCTGCCCTGCCGTTACTATGGCACAATGAAGGCACTCGTCTTATGATGGGAATATGTCCTTATTTGGAGGTGTTTATGTAATGTTTCCCACTTGCTAGGAGAGCAGAACAATTAACTTTTATGTTGCAACCCCCTGAGTATCAATACTGAGTGCGTAAACAAGAAAATGAAAAACCAAGTTGGTTTGAATACTTTTAGATTACCTACGTTTTGAAATATGGGCTGAGCGTCCTTCATATAGAAGACATTCAACCATTCCTGAGCCTAGTTAGAGCTGTTTGCTTTTCATGTATTCCTCTAGCCATTATTATGTTCCTTCTTTTGTCCTTTGATTCCCACGCTCTCCATTTCTGGCTCTTTTACTTTTGTATTCCATCTTTATCCTCGCATTTTTCCTTTTGCTCGTCTTGTCCCTCCCCCTCTTTCTTTCCTCCCTTCGTCCTCGGCCGCCTTCATCAGCTGCCGAGCTATAGCCACTCACTACTCCTGATTAGCAGAGAGATGGACCGTGTAGACATGCAGCTTTGCCGGTAGTCTTGGCAGCAGTGATAAACGCCCCTAGCAGTGTGCTCACTTGCCCTGACCTTAATTCCCCATTAGAGAGTGCAGGCCGCACTGCACGGGATAGCAGCACCGAACAAAAGAGCGATTGTTATTACCAGGACAACTATGAAATGTTTGCTGCTTGGACAAGCAGCTTTATTTTTACCCGCAGCCCTTGAGCACAAACAGAGTTCTATTGTAGATTTTCTCCTTAGTAAAGTGTCTCCTGCAAAATCGGTTAAAATTCACTACTTGCTAGTTGGCTGGGTCTGCATAGAAAACTACACCTGATTTCTATGTTTGTTTTTCGCCTTCACAAAAACTGTTTTTTTTTTTTGCATAGTTTGGACAAGATCACCCACAGTTCTTCTGGAAAGTATGAATGCGTGTTCATGACTGACCCTGAGGTGAAGCAGACAATTGAAGTCAAAAGTAAGTTTGGTCATTTAAAAGTTCCTGTCCATGTTAACCTCACATCCGTGCAACTTTAATTTTTTGTTTTTTTTATAGTTACTTATTAGATCACTTGTATATGAAGTTTATACTTTTGATTAAATCTAATTGCAAGAGCTCTTGGTGTATGCAGTCATTTTCCAGGAAGCATCATATGATATCATAATTTTGTTTTTATCAACATTAGGTCCTGATAATATTATAGGTCCATTCTCTGGGTGTGGCCATTAATTCAAAACACCAAGTATAACGTTTCCATAAACTATCGACAGTGCCTACATGATTTATTTGGAACAAACTTTATCCATTGTACATTAGATCAGTCAACCCATTACTGAAAAATTGAAGTGAGCTACCAGTTTCAACATAAAGTTTATTTTAATTGTGGTTCGTGATTAGACACAGTATTTTGAAAGTAACTTAATGGATCATAGCATCATGGGAATGTTTAAAGAATAAACAACTGGAAATTTATCATGGGTATAAATACAACAAACAACAACTGCACCTCTTGAACCGGGTTTCAAATTTTCGTGTGAACTATGCCCTTTGTTTCAGGATAAAAGATCAGCAGTTTATTTAATTGTTCTTAATTTGGTTATGTGTTTCTCTCCTCGCTACAGCGCTTCCCCATGTGTCTACCCACAAACACTCTGAGCATGGCAACGAGAACGACAAAGGTGTGATGGTCTGCGACAGCCATGGCTATCCACTGCCCACCGACTGGACTTGGGTCAAAGAGGTCGATGGCATCCAAACGGTACTCATCTCTCAACCTTTCCAGTTTTAATAATCTTAAAATTATTAAGAATAGGAATTTAGACCTAAACATCTCAATCCTTTTTGTGTCATATCCTGTACTCCAGTTGTAAAATAAAATGCAGAATCGTTGCAATTGTCTTTGTATTCTGACAAATTTGTTCACCCTAACACCCTCAGCCCATCATCAATGGCACAAGTGACAAATACGAGATCAAGAGCACCCCGAACAAGACCACTCTGACCATAAATGACCTGAGCATCAATACTGACATTGGAGATTACATCTGCTTTGGGACCAATGAGCTCGGCACCAGCCATGACAAGATCCACCTGCGTGTTCGCAGTCGCCTGGCTGCGCTCTGGCCCTTCCTTGGCATTGTGGCCGAGGTTATCATCTTGGTGGCCATCATCTTCATCTACGAAAAGAGGAGAAAGCCCGATGAGGTTACCGACGGTACGTACGCACGCACGCACACACGCCACGCCGCCTATGAATTCAACTGTCAGGCCATGTTCAGACCCACATAAGCACTGTATGATGATACGCTGCCTTCTTATTCATGTCAACATGACCACTGTCTTGGGACAGTGGGGTTGCCACAGGGTTCAGACAGGGATTCATATTCATCTTACATTACTTTTTAACTAGAATAGGCTACTTCTACTGTTTTACCATACAATATGTCTCATATTAAGGTTTTTTTATTACTGTTGTTTTTTGGTCTGAACAGCCACCTGGACCAGAAAATGTTGTCATCAACAGGCCACGGTGTAGATTAGCCCATTTTCAAGTCATTGATCTTCTAATAGGATAAAAACACATGAAGCTCTAGATGTAGTTTACTGAACTGTGAGTTGAGCTGATAAAGTTTCCTCCAGATCATCAAAGCTGAGCATTGCTGTTCAGGTTAAGATGTATGGAATGTAGTGGCATGCATTCAATATGAACCATTATTGTCCTTTGGTTTTTGTTATTATCTACATTTTGAATTAGCATTTGCCTCTGTGTAAAACAATCTGTTATAGACACTATTATTTTTTTATTATTTACATTTTTACTTCTCTGTTTGCTGCTGATTTTGCATTTTGGTAAGTGAACAAAACTGCATGTCAGACTGAAGTGGTTGAGCTGCGATGACCACGTGGGGGAAAAACAAATGCTACGGAAGCCTGAATGAACTGCTTTCCTAGTCACCAGAGACACGAGCGGAATGTTCTCAAAAGGTCTGGTCACTCTTTCACTGGCCCGCCAATGAATACAGAGCAAGCTTCAATTATTTGTTCTTTCCACTTCATTTATTGGCCCCTTTTGTTTTTAAATCAAGCATTAGAGCCATTGAAAGAGTCGTACGAGGCCCTCATACGAGTGTAATGGTTTAGATTGACAAGTTAGCGGTTTCTGTCTGCATGCCCTCTGCATCTTGTACTTTATGCATGTTAAATGATAGGCAACCCTCTTCTCCAGACCAGTTTACCATTTACCATTTAGTCTCATTCACCATTTGGCCACAGACATGGGCTACTATACCTTGCCTTGTGAATATGTGCTGTTGCTCTGGTGTCAACTCAGGCACTACACACGGTGTGTTGGCTCTGCCGGGTTTAAGTGGTTTACTGTTAACATGTCCACTGCAGTGTTCCTTTGGTGTCCTTTGCTTGTTTTGCATGAGCCTCTGTGATGCTTAGGGGTGATCTGGATAGTGTCCAAACTTATTGTTATATTTTTACAAAAGTAACATAGTCATCTATTAAGTGACATTTAGCACTTCATCAATCATCCTCTAAGGACTTTGTTGTATCATTCACTGTCAGAAACGCAACAGACGGGCATGCTTCAGTTCATGTTTAGTAGGATTTGATCATAACCTCCATTGGATTCGCGTTGCAGAGGATGTGATGTTATAACATTTGCTTCCATCCTTCTGTGGGGAGGGTTAGGCATGTAATACTCACACCAGTCTCAGAAGTGTAACCGTCCATCAACTCACTCTTGTTTTTCTTTGCCTCTCTCCTGATTGACCACAGATGACGACTCAGGTGCCGCTCCTCTGTAAGTACTGTCGAAAGCTTCCTACCTTGAATGTCACTTTTTGTCTTTTGTTACAGAACTTTTATGTTTGCTCTTTAATGTGTTTTTCAGGAAGAGCAACTCTAATGCCAACCACAAAGACAAGAATGTGAGGCAAAGGAACTCTAACTAGAAGCTGAAAGAGGTGCGTATGTACGACTGAGCCTTTTGAAGTTGTTCTTAAAATTAAAAGGACGAAAATACTGCTCTTGAATGATAGAGAAATTATATGAATGATGAAGTCAAATCCTTTCCAAATTCCTGAATCCTGCATGTGAAAATATATTTTATCTCAAGGTAAAAACCTTGTTTTTCACTCACTTTACTTATTTCCTCCCTAGGTGGACGGGCAGATGGCAGTTCACCATTCAACTGTTGTGGCACATTATACTGTGCACCCTGCAATTATAAATACCTTTTTGTGCTTGGGTGTTAATGTTTTAAGAAACTGAAGGATTTCCTCTTGTTTTTATTTTCTTCTATTCTCTTCTCCCCATTGTGCAACCAGAGGACATAGTGTAAAATGATTTCTGCTTGAGGCCCGGGGGCAAATATTGCATGAGTTTCAATGCTGTTCTAGCCAAATGTGTGTTCGTTGTTAAAATCATTAGGATGGTCACGTGAGGAATGCTTAGTCTGTGGTTATTTTCTTTTCATGCTGACGCTGACCTCACAGTTGTCAGCCTTTGCTTTTATATTCTCCAATTTGGAATGGTGACTTGTAAAGCAGCACAAGTTGTGTTTAGAGGATCTGAAACCATTATTTTTATCCTGATGAATCACTGCCATTCTTACAGCGACGAATCTTTGAATTCACATGTTTGATCTGTCCCTACACCACCATAACCCTCCCTGCAGAGTTTTAAACTTTACCTTTACAAGCGCGGTTAATCTTTACGGTTTTCTTTTTTTTGGTGTGCTTTTTAAAAATGTGTTACAATATAAAATGTGACCCTTTAATTAAATGCAGAAATTAATCAAATTCAATGTTTTCTAGGTTCTGTTGCCAGAAAAAAATAGTTTTACTTGGGATGCTTTTGGCGTTTCAATAATGCTTCTATTCCATTTTAATATGCACATATTTAAAATGTTAAGTTTTATTCACAATTTCGTTTGTTGACAATGTCACATAAACAATAAAAATCTATTAAGGACCAAGCGTAAGCGATGCAAGTTGTGTTGCTTCTGTTGAATGCAACGTAAATACCGATGCACACTGATCTAAAACACTGCAGATAAAAACTTACTAAGATGTTTTGTTTTTTTTTGACCTGAGAAAAATACCTTTTCTGTGCGACTGTTGGACAGTTGTCTCTGTTCCCTTCACTGTGTAGATGACTCAAAGCCATACGTTCATTTAACCTGAGTAGTGTTGCGATTGGATGTTACTATTTCAGTTACACAAATTACAAAAAAAGACCTAGCCAGAATTGTGTAAACTGTTGTACCTTCCAATTACATGGAACACCATCTGCTGTACAAGTTGCACAAACTGAATAAAGGTATTTGATTTTACCTGCCTGTTCACTTCTCAACCGTTACTCCAGTGAATTGAGATCAAACATAGGTTATTACAGGTAAGAAAAAAGAAGTACAATGTAGAAATGAGTTGAGAAGAAATGTTCTGTGTCATTGACTTTGTAACCTTTACTTCCAGGTGTCTCTTACCTTGAGTCTGTGGCTGATAATGACAGAGGATTGCTGACTCGGGGTATTAACAATAGATATATTCCTATAAACCACTGCTTGCCTCTGTCATAAAACAAAGCAGTGAACAGTTAAGGGTGTGTTCACTGTTTGACAATTGAATCGTTACCATCATCGCCAAATGAGAAGTTCACAGTTTTTAATGTGTTGTCTTACAACAGCTTTCGCACGCTGGGATCTTCCCTGCTCTGACATTAAAAGATCCCTTTCTTCTGCAAAATCCACAGGGCTGAGGTTAATCCGGCGTTCAGCAGTCCAAGTTATACGAGTCTTTGGAAGCGGTTGTCTTCCGGAGATGAGTCTATTCAGTACAAAATCCCCTCTTTGTGTTTCCCCAGCTTCCTGTGGTGAAAGTGGGAATTTCATACTAAAAAGACAGAATTCAGAAGATACCCACGGCATTTGGCTATTTGCTTAACTCCCCACTGCTTAAGCCTCATATTAACCTCAGATGACCTTGAGAATTGACCTTTTTTTTTTTTTTTACACGGAACGAGGGCTGATGACTTTTTGTTACCATCAGTTCCAGGGGAAGGGAGGGAGGGACATGAACAGGAGGAATGATTTTCAGGGTACATATAAGCACTACACCTCTCACGACAGGACAGATTCAAACATGCATGCGGAGCTTCAGTTTTCAGAATGAAAGCTCCTCTGCAGGTACCCCTTTTTGAGCCTAAAGTCACGTTGCGCTACACAAAAAACAATCATGCCCAACCTCCTTGTTCGGACAATTTGCAGTTAATTCAGTTAAGAATTGTTCTGAATCTCGCTTACTGTCAAGGTTTAGCATTGAAATCATTGACTGTCTCACTTCACATCAATAGGACTGTGGGCAGGCCCGTGTGTGCTTATCTTGTGTGCTCCTTCGGTGTGAAACAGGGATTTGTCTTGCTGTTTAAAAGCCTTAATGATTGCTCCACTGTATTGCGTTAAAGCCAAATGAGAAGCTGCAGCCCAATGACATCTCTCAAAAAACAAGAAAGCAAAGTTGTGCAATGCACGATTGTTAATTATGGACAACATTTTAAACAGTGAACGCATCTCTTAATGAGGTCATATGAAGTCCAGAAATGATTGTGCCACAAAATCAACAGGTCACGTTCAATTTGTGAGTCTCAGCTGAGTTTTGGTTTCAAAAAAACAAAACAAAAAAAAAAACCTTGAGGTTGTGCAATGTGCAGATGTGTCCACAAGGTGGAGCCTTTCAACCAAGAGAGGGAGCCCTGGCCATGTGGCCTTAGCAAAGCAACAGGCAGACGCTGTTGATACACAGTCTCCCAGTCAGTCTAGTTCTACGGTTGTTATTCATCACTCGGCCATGGCAGCACAGATTATTGGCCGATGATTGGCCCCTTTTTGATCTAGATATCACCCGGTCAGTGGAGGATTGCAAAAACACGGTGGTTTCTGGTGACCTTCGTTTAGTCGTTTTATCACCTCTGTTCCTGTCAGATGAGGGTTTTCTTTTTAGCCTATAACTGTTCATATTTTTTTCTATTTATGAGCTGATAAGAGTTTTCCTCCCATGTACACGTTGTAAGGCTGCTTTGTTCCTCTGTTCACATATTCAATAATCAACTGAAGATACCTGTGGTTGCAGCCCTGGGATACTCTCTCTCTCTCTCTCTCTCTCTCTCTTTCTTACACACACACACACACACACACACACACACACGCACACGGCGCAAAAATAACAGAAGCCAGGTTGCAGCCATGGCAACGCCGCCGGTGCGCTCACATCCTCGGGTGTTGTGAATGGAAAGGGGGAGGCTGCTGCCAGAGGTCTGAACTCCACACACCTTCCTCCGACGCCGCCCAGTCTCGCCAGGTTTGAGGTGTGCGTGTGTGCGTGTGTGTGAGTGTGTGTGTGTGTGTGAGTGTGTGTGTCTTTGTCTGCCGGTGATGGACGAGGCGGAGGACGGCGAGGAGGAGCCCAAATTCCATCGGCCCCTGCCACCGCAAGGAGCCAGCCCGGCCGGATGCGAGGGTCGCGGGAGCAGCGGAGGAATCGCGATGAGGAGATTTACGGCCGGAGGCGGAGCCGCGTCCGCCGCGCGCAAAAGCTCCAACCACAACGAGCCGTGGCTCTTGGCGGACGAGGAGTCCGCGCCCCCGAGTGCCCCCGCTCCGTCGCGCCACAGGGATGCTGCTGGCGGCCGAGGCGGCTCGGTGTCGGCGCCGGCGGCTGCTGTGAGGGGACAGGGAGCCATCGGCATGATATGCAACAAGAACGGAGACTGTAGGAGGGAGCCGAGCAGCGCAGGGAGCCTCTCCTCGCTCATCTCGAGGCAGGAGATGCGGGCGGATGGAGGAGCGGCGGCGGCGGCGGCAGCGGAGGAGGAGGAGGAGGAGGAGGGCACGGGTCAGGCTGCGAGCGGGGACGGCTCCATCACCTCCCTGGCACAAGGGCCCGCGGTCGAGGTCAGGGCAGCCATGGAGAAAAAGGACTCCAGAGTGTCTTTCTCCAATGCGACAGCTAGTAAAGGACGGACTCCGAGTCAGCAGTCGAGAAACTCTGCGTCCTTCTCCAGAGCCGACGACGGCTCCCAGATAGTGCCGGACGACGGGGACCCCCGGGGGAACCAGACGTACATGCAGCGGCAGTTCAGCTCCATGCTCCAGCCCGGAGTGAACAAGTTCTCCCTGCGCATGTTCGGCAGCCAGAAGGCGGTGGAGAAGGAGCAGGAGCGCGTCAAGTCCGCGGGGAACTGGATTATCCACCCGTACAGCGACTTCAGGTACGAGTCCAACAAGGTTTGGTTCGTGACATGGCTCTAATGTATTGGGTTCCAAGGAGGTTAAACTTGTCCAGAAGGAAGATGTCGTGTAATGTTAAGAAGTTGGAAAAAGTTGCGTCGCCGAGCCGTGATGCGTCTGAACATCTGTTTCAGAACCGCGGACAGCTCCTCCTCCGATCTGTTACAACAGGCCCGACCACCTCCAACCGAACTTTGCTCTCCGACTAAATATTAACTATAACATTGGTGATTAAAGCTTGATAATCATGACATTCACGACTCAGCAACACACTTGTACCATCAGACAACTCCCCAAACAAACAAGGCTGCAACTGCTGCAGTCTTATTATGGATTGGTCTTCCCGAAACTTTCTCGATTATTGTTATTGTCTCTCTCTCTCTCTCTGAAAGCCAAAGGTGGTGTCTCCAGGTGTTATGTTTTTGTCTGACCTGCAATCTAAAACCTCAAGATATTCAGTTTAACGTTTCGTAAAGATGAAGAAGAGCAGCACATAGCGCACTTGGCAAATTCTTAATTTGACAAATTGACTAAACCGCCGATCGATTATCAAAATAGTAGTTGATCGAGTAACAAATTAAGCTCTGAATTAAAAACACAGATGTCCCCCTGCACTCTTTTACATTAGTGCTTAAAACCCTACATCACAGGTGAGTTGTGTGGCGTGATGGAGACAGAGACATGTCCCAGTCACCAGACCACTGGCTGTGGGCGATCACAGCTCAGATGTGCTCCGGTCTCCATGTTCCTTTGTCCTTTGATTTGAAACAAACTCGGCGGCACCCAGCTTGTCTTTCCTGTAATATGCTTTGTCTCTCCGCGTGTCTCCTTGGTGTGACCTTGTTGTCTGTCAGGTGATATGGTTTATCTCACCGGGAGCAGACACAGAGCGCTCGGTGAAAAGGAAAGCAGGCGTTTCATAAGAGATCTGCTGTTTCTCACTGTGGTTATAGGGGCGGTGCTGTTTTGTTGTGTGTGCGTGCGTGTGTGTGTGTGTGTGTGTGTGTGTGTGTGTGTGTGTGTGTGGCCCTTGAGAGTGTTTTGCTTATTTACTTATTCAACTTGTCATGTCAGTCAGCCTTTTTTTTATTAACAGAAAAATAGCAATGCTATAAGCATCACTTATTCAGTCTTAGTCCAGCTTCATACACACTGAACAACTGGCTCAGATTGTGCACTTCACGTGTCTCTGTCTCTAACCACCTTCTCCCCACCGGTCAGGTTCTACTGGGACTTCTCTATGCTGATGTTCATGGTGGGCAACCTGATCATCATCCCCGTGGGCATCACCTTCTTCAAGGAGGAGACCACCACGCCCTGGATCATCTTTAACGTGGTCTCCGACACCTTCTTCCTCATGGACCTGGTCCTCAACTTCCGGACGGGCATCGTGTTTGAGGACAACACGGAGATCATCCTCGACCCCGAGAAGATCAAGACCAAGTACCTGAAGAGCTGGTTTGTGGTGGACTTTGTCTCGTCCATACCCGTGGATTATATCTTTCTCATCGTGGAGAAAGGCATTGACTCGGAGGTGTACAAGACGGCCCGGGCTCTCCGCATCGTCCGCTTCACCAAGATCCTCAGTCTGCTGCGTCTGCTGAGGCTCTCCAGGCTCATCCGTTACATCCACCAGTGGGAGGAGGTAGGCGGAGTTCCAAATGTTATCATACAGTCACGTAGGATGAAGGAGGGTCTGGGGTTTGCTTTATTTTGACCACCGAAGAGAGATATTTAATAAATTCCTCATGAATGTATCCTAATGATGACAGCCAGATTCAGTAAATAACAAGGATATGGGATCACAGTGATATTATGAGGAACACATTCATGTTTTAATCACAGTTATGTCCTGCAATTTAATATTAGCATCTGATCTTTGCATATCATGTATGACAACCTGGGCATATCCAGACCTATATCTGACCAGCCAGCTCACTCATACATTGTTCTCTTTTCATACCTACTGCCTCCGATTAAATCTTTCTCTATTTTGCTTGTTAAAGTGTAACTAAAATAGTTTAAGCCTCCGATTGAAATCTCACAAAAATAACCACTTTTGTTTGCATAAAACAATAAAAAACTGAAAAATTAAATGAACACTTTGTGTGTTAGATAAATAAAGCCAGACAGATAAAGTGACCAGGACTTTATATAGACTGCAATGAGCTAAAGGGAACAAAAATAATATCAGTGTATATGTGAGCTGATAACAAACTTCCAACGGAAGGCACAGAGAAGTGGATTTTTTAAACTTGCAAATGCCACTTTTTGTATACAACAAAAAATCGAAGGAATACAGACCAAGATTGTTATTTATGTTGCTGTATGTGTTTATGTTAAATAAAAGCAACTACTACTATGATCAGCTGATTTATCATTAAAGATAAAAACTAAAATTCTGATACTGTCATCAGCATCAAAAATCTAGTATGTTCGGGCTACGTACCGTAAGACACTGTCTACTTCCTTCAATACTCCTCACCATTATGTGAAGCAACATGCTGATCACAAGAAAAGTGGTCAGGCAAGAGTATGTTTATTAAGTGTGAATTATTGTTTTTATAGATGTTCGGTTATAACAACTGTACTGATGTTTTAGTGAGGCAGAAAGCTGCCTTTTGGATATTATATTTATATCTATTAAGTATTGCCCTATCACCTTGTTTGCTTGTATTAAAAAAAAGAACTAGTCTAACTGTGCTCGAATTTATAATACAATGTTGGATTCCAGCATAGTGATTAGTGTCAGAATACAAGTCATTTTTGTGTGATTACTTCCTGACACACCACAAACAAGGTTTTACCGTGTCGTGTTGCAATAAGCCTGATAGCTGGATAATTGCTCATCATGAGCCAGTGTACTGATGCGGTTAACAATTTATGAAACATGTATTTGTGCTCACCAGTGGGACACTGAAGAGGGATTTCCCAAGGAATGAACCCAAACAGTGTTGACCACATTTTTATAATTGTTTTAATATGGAGTTTCAACCAATCAAAGCCACTTTAAATGGGCATTGGCCGATGGAAATAACACAAGCATCACTAATTACATTACACAGCAGGAAATGATGTTCATGAATTCAAGCATCTCCTGAGCCCTTTTCCTGATCAGCTCAGATGAGCTGAGCTCTGCTCTGCTCAGCTTGATCCACGCGTTGCCGGCTGTGTTTCCCCCGTTGCCCAGCTCAGCTCGGCTCAGCTCGGCTCAGCTCGGCTTGGCTCACTGCAGAGGGGGGTTTCCTGTGAATCATCTCAGAGTTGGGATGATTTCGCTGTTTAGCTCGGCTGTAGGCTCTCTCGCTCGCTCGCTCTCTCTCTCTCTCTCTCTCTCTCTGGACAACAGCCTTGTTAGAAATGATGCTGGTTAACAGCATGTACTGTTTTTCTAACATGATTTTAGAAGAGAGTGGAGCGTGTGTGAGCGTTTGTTGTGCAGCCGACGCAGCAACAGAGATAAGCGTTGTCAGGAATAGCCAGAGCAATTTCCTGAGGCAGGAAGCATGTCTCAAGGCTCTCCACTTGCAGGCATGCCTTTCGCATGTGGCGGATCATGATGGTGAATGGGTGGGCGTGTGTGTGCATGAGGGGGGGCATCGGTAGTGGGGGCAACATTTCGTCAAAGTTCTCTCTGCACGTTGTCATCTGAATCTTCTGGGTCAACTCGCACACAGCAGACATAAAGTATTTTACCTGTGTTTTCCAGGCTATGAGTTGTGGTCACAGTAATGTGCCTTGACCCAGATTGTGGTCTGACAGTGACACATGGCCGGGTGCTGTTCCGGTGTCGGGGGGAACATTAGTCCTGGAGCCCCATTAATCATGATGGGAATGCTTCCTAATCGCTGAGCGGGACCTCACAGTGCGTTTCCCTTTCTCCTTCTCCAAATTGGCCAAGCGCAGTAGCCATCAAAGGCGATACACCCCAAAAGAAGTAAAGAGAGTAGTGTCTTTTTGGCATTTTGTTCTGTAGCTAAATTACAAATTTTAACTGTTGGGCCTAGAGCTACATGAACCTCTGCCAAGGCTGAGCAATCCGTGGCCGAGACCTACATGCATCTTGATAACATTTTAATGCAAATCCATGAATACATTTTTGTGTAATCCTGCTAACACCCCCCCCCCCCTAAAAGAAGACAAATGTATCACATAACCTCTTGGCAGAGGTAACAATCCTGCACATTGAAAAGGGGAATATGAGAGTTGGCCAGTAATATTTTACACTTCCTGTGTTGGCACTGTTACTAACAAGAGACATTTGCATGCCGGGATTTAGTGGGAGAGCAGGTTTTGACATTCAGGTGAGCTGTGAGTAAAGCGCAGCAAGGCCTCCGAGGTGACAGGATGAGTCACCGAGCGCCCCGACCCGGCTGCTCCCAGACTGTGAAATCACAACAGAGGCAACTCTTTCATGTCTCCAGACACACACGTGCACACACACACACACACACACACACACACACACACACACACACACACACACACAGAGAGAGAGAGAGAGAGAGAGACTGTCCTATGTAGGACAAGTGTCTCAAGTGAGAAATTAGCCTTTGTTTTTGATAAAAGAAACCATCAAAATTGGCTTATAATATGGGGTTTTCCAGTATGCATAAATGTATATTCTATATGCAGACACACATACACACTGACCTACTTGCCTAGTAAAATAATTCTTTGTCCCAAGAGGGGGTGTATGTTTTTTGCTTATGATTTAGCGAACCATCCATTATATAAAGCTAAGCCAGGATTTCACACACAAATACATGCATGTAAAAGTAAACAAACACACACACACACCCACACATGTTCATAAGACTGTGGCCACAACACCGGCTCCACACCACTGAGCCTTCGTATCTGAGGCGAGTGACGCTAAGAAAGAGCAGAGAGAGGATCCAGGCTGCCTGTTGATCAGAGCTTCATCAGTGCCTGATGTGGTTTCATTATGATTGAGTACAGACCACAGACTGAGCTTGTTCATGTTCCCACCTGGTTATAATGTAGAACAGAATCCGTCTGACACATTATTGAGTCTGACTGACACGGAGGTGTGACACGTCTCACGTCTCTGAAAACCCAACAAAAAAAACTAAACAAGTGGGATTGTTCTTTAAAGGTATCCGTGACTGAACCTCTCCCTCACAGGCGGCTGATGTAATTCAAGCTGCACTAATCATATTCTTACATTAACCATTGATTGAGGATCTTCCTGTTCCTGTAATGTGAAAGGGGTTGCTTATTATGCCAAACAAGAATTATCGCCAGAGTCTGCAGTTACTTGGGTCTGAAATCCAATGAGTTTCATGAAGAGTCTACCGCTGCACACACTTTTCACACTGACATTGGATACAGCGTTTAAAAAAACAACTTATTATAGCCACTTTATAAAAGCTGAAAATACCCTTGAAAGACATGCAGAATAACTCACAGTTTTAAACTGTGCCCTGAGAAATGCCAGTAACTTTGCCCATGTAATATTTGTAAAAACAGAGTCAGTGTTTATTTGGGTTCAGTCTGAATCGACTGACTTGTCATTCTCTTCACACATCTGTCCTCGCCTTTTCTCCTCTCCACGTCTGTATCCCTCCGTCCGCCCCATCTCCTCTCCTCCTGACAGATCTTCCACATGACCTATGACCTGGCCAGTGCCGTGATGCGAATATTCAACCTGATTGGAATGATGCTGCTGCTCTGCCACTGGGATGGCTGTCTCCAGTTCCTTGTTCCCATGCTGCAGGACTTTCCATCTGACTGCTGGGTCTCCCTCAATAAGATGGTGGTAAGCAATACGCTGTTTTTTTGTGTTTGCAGACAGTGAAGGTAAAGTCGCAAAGGTGTTTGACAAAACAGTGACTGCAAAAACAGCGCATATCATATCCCCCATGGACCCAAAAGGTGCTGCGGGCAGATGGGGAAATTAAATTAATTTAAAGTCGAGTCTGCACACACGCAAGCATGCACACACACACACACACGCATGCACACGCGTACACACACACGCACGCACACACACACACACACACATGCATACGCACGCACGCACGCACGCACGCACACACACACACACACACACACACACACACACACACACACACACACAAAATGGCCTCAATTAAACCCTCTCTAGTTAATCCCAGGAGACAGTGTACAGAAAGCAGGAGTGAAGGACGACAAACAGAGAACAAATATACAGCACGCCGTGTCTCGTTTATTTCTCCTCTCAGATGTCTTCCCTTCGTTCTCTCTGGCAAACTATTGTTGGCGTGAAAAGGCAAAAAAACTCTATGGAGAGAAAGTAGCAGCAGTGTTCAAGATTCATTCAAATTAATTGGATAATTAATGAATGATCAGTTTTAAAAGAATTTTCATTTTGGACCTGCAACCCAAATCACCCAACAAGGATTTTGCAAGACAAGAGTTGCTCAGTTAACCTGACACTGTATGATTTTTTCACATGTACAATAAGTTTTTTTTCAGTTATTAGGCACACCTAGCTTATTATTAATCATAGACTACATCTCAGGAAACACAGATCAGCAGGATCACAACCTGAGGTGTCCAAAATGACCAAAAAAAGTACATGAATTATATATCATAACCTTTGTGAAGGCTATATTTCTTTCAGGGGTGCTGTTTTAGACCAAATAAGTGTTGGTGCAGCCAATAAACCGACAAATGGTGTCCATTATTTATTGCCTTGTCACAACGCGATGTATAAACTATATGTTGCTCGTGTTAAAGGAATTATTCAAACTCAAGATGCATGTTATGGTTATTACATCAGACGGAGCGTATATAGATGCTTTGCATTTCATGCAAATTTCATAAAAGTTTTGAATAGAGTTTAAAACAAAGTCCTACGGGGCGAACGAATAGATCATTATCTTTATGCAGATTGCTGTGCCTCCTCACCTCCGCTGTGCTCTGCATTTGAATGAGCATCTTTCCATAAAACATTACAACAAAGACCAGTGCCAACCGTATATTTACGCCCTTTCATGTGAATGGAATCGTCCGAAATTTCGGACTGTTTTATGAACATTAATGACAAATTAGGAACATAAACACTATGTGAAATGAGCTGAGGAAAAACACAAACAATTGCATTTATTGTTTTGGGCTTCATCCCTTCCATCCTGGCAGACTCGTCGTCCTGTGTTGGAGATTACAGATTGGGAGTTGGTGACTGACATGGCCTCAGGCGGGGAGCAGTCAGAGTATATGAGCAGTTTAACACGTAGCCATCCATGCTTTTTTTTTTTTACACTCCTTGTTTTTTTTGGCATATACAAACAATTTATGCTTAGTTATATACAAATATAAAATAGTAAGACTCAAAATCTGGAGCTGGCAGCAACAATTTACATCTTATAATTGAATGGCAGTGAAACACAGAATTGCACTGGATAGACGGGAGATGGAATAAGCGCAGACACAATGTGAAAAAATGATTAATATATTTGTCAATATTGGGGAAAATACAGTTTCCTGTTTGACATCATCCGGCCTATGGACCAGCTCGCCACTGTGACGGAGCCAAAAGATATTTTGATTGACTGCTTGTCACTGCTGTAGAATCATAGGGTGCAAAATAACGAGAGAGTTTGCGATTTTTCTTAGAGGGAACGTCAGACTTTTGTTGTGTCTGAGGTAGTTCAGCAGACTGGATAATTCCGTCTTAATGCTTTTTGTCAGGCGCTGTTTCCTGAGCAGTCTAACACTGCTGTCGCTAAGAAATCTCTCATATGCTGAGAAGGAACTTGCTAATTCTGGCACAGATATGTGAGGATCAGGCCTCGAAAATAGTCCTCAGATAACACCGTACACTCCGTTCCCGTGTGTGTGTGTGTGCACACGTGTGTGTGTGCGTGTGCATGTGCATGTGTGTGTGTTTGTGTGTGTGTGTGCGTGTGCGTGTTTGTGTGTGTGCGCGTGTGTGTGTGATCTCCAGGAACAGATGGTTCTCACACCCACTGACCCTAAGGGATGTCACCGTTGCGTCTCTCTCATTCCATTTCTTGTTTCCTCGCTTCATCTCTGGCCATCTTTGTTTTTCTCACTCTCCCTCTCTCTACACACGCGTGTCTTTACCGTGTCCGTAGAGGCCTGCAAGGAGCCCACTGCTGCGCACCAACTCTGTATGTCCCTTCTAATTTAGATGCTGGAAATATCAGAAGTATCATAAACTTACATACTTATTAGCATTAAACAGCAATTCAAACGCAGCATTTGTGTTGTTGTGGTTATTTTCAAAGGCCATTTCTATAAAGCATAGTGGCATTTGTTTCTATAATGACAATTATCACCAAAGAATGAATGCAGAGAAAATATATTGTTCTCTTTCCTCCTCATCCATGAATTCATGAACCCCGACCGCCTTCCCTCCTCCTCTTCCTCTTTACCTTGTTTGCATTCACTTTTTCTCTTTCATGTCTCACATTGATGAGTGTTGTTTATGCTTATGAGTGTTGTTATGTGTGCCATTTTCCAAGATCGATGTCACAAGGCCAGTGAGCGCCCGAGTGGGCGTGGCTGCCTGGTGTGCTTTGCTGCTGCCATCTTGGCCAGGCATCCTGTCAGAGTGGCTTTGAATGAGAGAGCAGCGTTAAGTGATCCTCCGTCTCGTGCTCCACTTCCAGGCTGACTGAACAATAACCGGACCCAACCCTACTTTTCCATTTTTGCATCACCGATGCAACTTAAGCTACTGTATCTAAATACTGACACTGTCATAGTGGGTAGACAAAAATATTTGGTAGACAAGTAAGAGATAACCCGAGCCGCCTTACAACTCGTTTCCTTCCTGTAATGCATTCAGCTCTGCAGCTAAACACTCAAAAACGATATTGTGAAAGACGTGCCCGCAGCCGACAGCTGTGTTCATTATAAGCCCAATAATCAGGCTCCTGCAGCACAGTGATCACAGGAGCCCAGATCACCACGGCCTGTTATGTAAGCGGCTCTCTGTTACGTGGATGACAGGTGGTTTTGTTCCATTTACCTCAGAGCGATTGGCAGTTAGATCAATGGCGTTAGAATAAAGCCTCTCTCTTCCTCTCCACCTCTCTGTGCTTCACTTCGAACTCTGTTGCAGTATTTAACATTTAGGCTGGTGGAAGACATTTTGCTGTACAATAAGAAAGGTTTCTGTCAATTTTGTACACGTAAAAAACATTATCTCAACTATACAACATCAATTTCTTTAGTACATTTCTCAGAGGAGAATCACTCCAGTGGATGGTACAGTGCGGTGTGACATGGAGCACAGCAAGTGGAAACAGATTGAATCCTTGATTTGTTCAGGTAGTCCCGGGATACCTGTGTGTCTTTTATGACAGACTGCTCGTGTATTTGGCTTGTTGAGGACTGGGAAAGAAAGTTTTCTGCTGCACGTGGCCAATAGACATGACACTTTTTAGGTATAGTACTTTCATATTTTCTTTCTAACTCAAAATGCATTTTAAATCCAAGTAAACCAAGTCAGGGTTGTGTTAACCATACAAATGTATTTCAGTAAAAAGGATTATTATTTGACTTCTTTCTGACTTACTAGGCCAAACCACGTGGTAGCTGGTTGGAGCTGCTGTCTTTGTGGGACAAGTTGCGCCTGTGAAACCAGCCTTATTTTTGACGGGAGAAGTTGTCTCGTCATATTTAGCTATGTACTGAATACAGGTTTTGTCTTTATATCGTTAAACTATTAGCAGAATCTCAGACTGTTCAGAGTAAGAGAGATAATGTGTCCACATAGATACATAAACATTTTTAAATAATCAATTAAGAACTGTTAAACAAAATTCATTAAGGATAGAATCGTACAGTTACAATGCTCCAACGCTGATGTTTAGGCATTACAGTGTTTACTATTCATCATCTTAGTTAAGTTGTATTAGCGAGGTAACATTTTTTAGTACTACTGCTAACATAATTATCTTTAAATACAATGCAGAGCTAAGGCTGATGGGCATCTTAGTTTGGCAGGATTATCATTGCTCCTGAGTGGGACATGAATGTCTGTATGAAATATGATGGCATTTAAGTGGTGGGCGGACGATATTACCTTCGATTGAGTCACATTGTTAACAAGGCAAAAAATATATATATAATACAATATGCTCTTCCCAGTACTGTTAATATAATCCTGGTTGAATATTACAACAAAGGCCTGCCCCTCACTTGTCATGATCCGAGCAGAACAGATGGTTTCAGCTCAAGTTATACGGCCACATCTTGCATCGCCGACGAGACATATTCTCCGTTTGCGCATGGTTGCACATGAACAGGAAATCTACAGCTGTGTCTCAGTGCAGGACACGGCCCATCATGCTGTGGCCCTTCAGAGGACCTGAGGGCTGACAGGCTGAACCCGCTCCCCCTTCTGCAAGGAGGAGTCACTCCTGCGAAACTCTGTGTAACTCTTAGTTACAGTGGGCGCAACGGTCATTTAGGAAGGGTGCGACAATTTGCAAAGAAACAAATCTGGTGGGATCTTTGGAATAGCCCCTCTGCTCTCACATAGGTCAGACTACCATCTGCCAACAAGAAAAACTCAAACTTAAGTTGATCTAATCTGTTGCATTATTTGGAAATGGCTCTTTAAGCACACGATGACGAACGTCTTCCTCGTGACATCTGTCAAAGGAGAAATACCAATTGAAAGGTAATGAAATCAAATCGCATAACAAGAGTTTATTGGGCAGCGAGCAAAGCGATCCACTGTATCGCAATCCTGGCCTACAGGCATCCACTTGACATCTGACGGAGTCAATTAAAGATACACAGGAGTTGATTCTTCGTTAACATTGTTCAGTAGCTAAGGGCGACGCCAACGCATCTTGCAACTTTCTGTACTCATTCAGTTTTGAATAATGTATTACAAACACAAACCCAATGGCTCTAAATAATAAATCTCACCATCGCCAACAAGCTCTTTTATGGCAGTTCACATATTCAAATTCTAATCGTCAGTGTCATTTGTTGTCATCTAAATATCAGTAGTTCCAAACCAGCCAAACGACCAATGTCAGTTCCAGACGTCTGAGTCAAAGAGGGACTGCGGCCTGTCAGAGAGATGCTGAGCAGCATGACTGGCAAAAATCAAACCCACACACCCTCAAAGACGAGCGTAGAGTCAAACACGCCCAGGTGGGTGTGCCAGCAGGCATGTACAGTACATACACAATTCTATAATTACGCAATCATGCATCATAGATGTCCCATGCTCCCACTGTGCTCCTCGCTAAATGTATTACGTACAATTAGCTATCATCCACACTGCTCCGTGAAGACCGATGGCAGATCAAATGCAACAAGAGCTAATTGCGTTAGTTTTCTCTTTCCTTTCCCTCCTCACTCGGGGTGGTATCTCTGTAGAATTGGTTTATTGTATTACAATGAAAGTTGAAATGTTCAACAGCAAGAGACATCTGCACACTGTGTCAGTTTTGATCAGCTTTTATCTCAAACTTAAAATCATACAGACCTATTATAACTGGGCAGTGTGGGTGGACCTGTTATACATTCAAATTCAGAAATGTCACTTTCTTTCAGAGAGATGGCAGTTAATAAGAAGATCAATATCACTCACGTATCTGTTCGTAACATCGGAGGGCCAGCAGCCGATTCACTTAGATCAGCATTAAGACTGGAAAGAGCTAAACTGACTGAGAGCACTGACTAAGTAGATTAAATTGGACTTTTCAACTGGTCCAGAAAATGAAGCCAAGGCGGAGGAGCCTGAAGCCTGTATTCTCTGGAATCACCAGCAGAGGGCGACTCACTGGGTTCCAAAAAGAAATCACTTTAAGTCTATGAGAAGATGACTCTATACTTCTCACTTGATCTACAACATCAGTCCAAATTTTCATGAGGAGTTTATGGTCTCATCGCTACTCCAATACCTCAAGTTTGGGGCTGGAGCTAAACTCCCAGTCTGAAGCCGGGCTGAGTTTTCGGTTTCCCTGCTGCTCGAAGGCTAAGCGCCTTTAAAATCTCTTATTCTTTCTTCGTGGTTCTTCAAATCACCTTTTTCTAAACCCTGATTTGATAGCAGCCCTCTTTCGCCTCCTTCAAAATCAACCCAATTTGAATCTCAAATTAAATGCAAATGACGGTGGAAAACATACAAATCAGAGGAGAATCCAACCAGTCAATCAGCGGCTGAGGACACCACTCGTCCCGGAGGGAAGCGCTCACGAGCACACCGCAGTAAAACCCTGGACAGTGAGTGAGCCGCACCTGTTTGAGGGGGAGAATGTGAGGTTCAGCGTCTAATGACTCGAAAAACACGGCGGGAATTAGAGTTGACGGAGTGCTTGAGCACCAATCAGAGACAGACTGGGGCTGGCAGATGCATGGGCTCCTCATTAACACTCACGTCTCCCCGTCTGCTCCTTCTGCTTGGCCAAGACAATGCGAAGCTGCTCAGTCAGTGATGATTGGACTCTCCGACAAACTTGCAATAATCACCAGTCATAATATAGTTTACTCGGTAGCTCCCTCGTTCTTGAATTCACTCTTTCTATCCCCACTTATTTCACACTGACATAATTCTTAACAGCACATATAGATGACAGACGCGGGTCATCAGGTCAAAACCACCGTAGCATAAAAGTAAAAATGTAAGGAGCTATTCTAGGTGGGAGTGGGCGATCCAACGGTTTTATATCCAATAATAATAATCCTTTTTAAAGGATTGTGACCTCAATGTACCAATTGTACTTTGTCTACCCTAATAATGTGGATCCATGCTACATTCACAAACTAACTGAATGATTGGCTACTAGATGGCTGCGCTGATAAGGCAATATCCAGTAATAGTCCATAGTCTGGATATTCTCAACAGTTTAATTTCAAAATTGGGAAGAAAGATTGCAGTTCAGATCGTGGACTGCGTTTCGAGGAGAACAGAATAACTGTGATGTTTGCCCTTGTTCTTCTCCATCACTCTTTACATTTTGTTCATCCTAAACTGGTTTATTTCCAACTCTCTCTGTCTTTCTTTCTTTCTCTCCCTCCTCCTTGCTCACCCTCCATCTCTCCTCCTACAGAACGACTCGTGGAGCGAGCTCTACTCCTTCGCCCTCTTTAAGGCCATGAGCCACATGCTGTGCATTGGATATGGGAGACAAGCCCCAGAGAGCATGTCGGACATCTGGCTGACCATGCTGAGTATGATCGTAGGAGCCACCTGCTACGCCATGTTCATCGGTCATGCAACTGCACTCATCCAGTCTCTGGACTCATCGAGACGGCAGTACCAGGAGAAGGTCAATATTTGTCTCATCTTTGGTTCCCTGAATGTTTATCTTCTGAAATAGACTTAGTTAGTAAACCGATACACAGGCAGATCGGAACATTTCAGGACAGCCGAGTTTATCTGAGATCACAGCAGCCACGGCAATGGTGGCGAGCAGATTGTTGTTTGTGGTATTCAAAGTATTGAACATTTATATTTAATATAATTTAGTAGGTTTTGTTGGGCGGGGGGTATGCTTATTTAATTCTGATCTTGTGTGTATGTTAGGAGTGAAGCTAGAGCCAGGAAACAATTATCAATTGGCACTTTTCCACAGCTTCAATCTGCTCCTGTCTCTAGCTTCATAATATGGTCTGATGTGAGAGTGGAATCAACCTTTTGTCCAACTCTTGGCAAGCAAACAACTTTTCCCCAAAATCAAACAATATATTTTTTTTTAATGAATCCAACAACAACATCTCCATTCGGAAATAATGTCCTGGTTATTGCGAATAGTCCACACACAGTAAACAGTGGAAAATACTTTCTTCAGAAGAAATAATCTCAATGAAGACTGTTCACTGGTTTTCTGTGGATGCAGATTTCCCAATGGTGTTGGCATCACAAACACATTCTTTTGGGGGGTGGCAGCAAAAACATCAGAGGCAAACATCTGAAAAATGAACATATGAATTATAACAAATCTGCATTGCTTGATACCACTAAAAGTAAGTGGTTGTCTTTTTTAAATTCCTGTGGAATTAAATTGAAAGTTATCTGCTCGATAATCAGTATAAAACATTGGTATGGTTTTATTTTCTATCACCAAGGATATAAATTAGGGTGATGGATCCAGGATTACCTTACCGGTACCCAGATGTCTCCAGTGTCTAGAGCACGATTCCACTGGGAGACTCCATAAGGATACTTAGTCGACAGTGTTAGTCCTTTACAACACTGTACACCAGGTCATCACATTTGATGTGAGCAGAGAGGATTTTCTCATTTGACTCCAACACACTTTGACAGGAACAGCATCTGTTTTGTTTGTTCGATATTCACGGCTGCACGTCGCCGGGGCCTCGGCCCGTCTGTTGTCTCAACACACAACGGCAGATCAAAGCTCTGGGTGTCTGGAAGCCAGCGTGCACACACTCCTGCTTTATAAGGCCACGGTGTCCTCGCCGCTCTGTGTCTTGTTAGCTCCCTCGGATCCTGGGTGGTGTGGGGCTGTCTCAAAGCCACCCGTCACTCATACACATGCATGCAGACACACACATTAACAGCAGAGTGATCTGGTCAAGCCTCGTCGTCTGCGCGAAGCCTCTGGACAATGTTTAAATTGGTGATTTCGTTTTTCTTCTGTTCCTCGGGGGCGTCGCCGGCGCGTGGTTTTGTGTGTTTTCCGACGCTTGTGGCTTTAGTTATGCATGGCGTTGGAGAGATAATCATCTCGCTTCATTTTCTAGGTCACGATATCAGGGAGCGTCCACGATGATGTTGAGTTTGCAGCAGGCCAGATGTCCTGTGGGAAGGGTTGTGATGGACTTTAAATTATAATGAAGGGGCTGTATGTATGTGCCAGATTTACGAGCAGGGTAAACACAACAGGGAGTGGATACATTATCGATGGATCTGGGATACACCGTGCGCAATCACTGAGCATACTTTATAACTGTGTAGGGTGGACACACACAGTATGGACACGTACAAGGGGCTGTGTGAGTGTTGTGAGATGTTGGTCAGTGGCAAAGCATAATTTAAGTGTTGCTTCACACAAAATACAAAACCACTTCTTCACAACACAAAAAGCAGGTGAATGTTTTCTCTGGATTATCCACAGACTAGAAATACTTTCTACCGAATAGATAGTTGTGTTTTCTACAGATTTCAAATGTCCTTTTTCAGACTTTGTGACGTTTCTGAATTTTTAAACCCACTTCCCTTTTGATTGTGTTTTCTATTCTTATGTGACTTTTATTCTATGTTACTTTGTCTTTTACTATTTCCTTCTCGTTCGTACGCTGTCCCGTAACGGACCTGGTGTGATAAGGTGCTATTTTCAACGTGTCTCCTTGTTACGGTCCTTGTGGAAAAGATGATATCATCAGTCCCATTTGGGTCTGTTTGTCTGTTCACACAGACTTCACACACTTATTTGTAAATTAAAATGGGATCTGGTGGACAGCAAGATGATGGTCCAAAATGATGTGATTATTAACTCTTAATTTACCTCATTACTCCTGAACCCTAAGGCTCAGAAGGATATATTCTGAATATTTCTTCTTCCTTGTATATTTTTGGTTCAAGCCGAAATGATCTGAAAATGAAGGTCCATTTCTGCTTTGACAAATGGATACGGCCATTTTGACTTTTTTTAACCACTTCCTCTACCAATCTTCCATAAGTTGTTCCATAGCGTTAATGCCATGAATCTAAAGAATGTCGTCTCCGCCCACATCGGTGCTTCACACAGAGAGTCAAGAGAGAGACTAGAGATAAAGGACAAATGAGCTGCTGACTCTGTGCTGGAGTCTCTGTTTTGTGTCAGCTGTACTTTGTCAGTGATGCGACGTCTGGAGCGGTCAGTTCCTGCCGTTGCTCTCCTTCTCTTTTCCCCCTTTATGGTGCACAGCGGTGGCACCAGATCCAACACCCCATCCCTCTCCAGTCCCCCGATGACCACTTGTTCATCATAAAGCGATGAAGTGAGCCGTGCTGCACCCGCAGCCTGCAGTGGGTCCGTCCGATAACAGACTGGAGACAGAGCCATGGGTTGGAACTGACTCACCGGTGGAACAGATTCTTTGTGTGAACGCCGGCGACAGCATGAACCCTTATTGACACAACACAGAGCAAACAGTGAGCGTCGCGCTCCGTGTTGAGACAGAAATGTCATAATAGCTCTGCCGCTAAGCATTTTCCCCGGGGAGTGTGTGCAGAGACCCCGCTGACCAAAGAGAGATGTGCAATCAAACATTTGACCGCCGAGTTAAACAAAACAGGCAGATTTATTTCCACCTTATCAGAATTGACACACGATGTTTGGTTATGCGTGTGTTTAGCAGGTCTAGGGACGAATGTATTCAGAGAAACACTCACACACACACGCACACACGCACACAGTCAACGTACTGTAAGGTACCAGTGGGATGCTGCATGTGAATGAGAAACGCTGTGGTTCCCAACCTTTGATGTTCCCCCCACAACCCAGTCGGACGAGCTCAGGTGCAGCTTTCATCTATGCACGTCACCCGTCGTGTTCCACAGGTTTTCATCACAGGCTGGTCTGTGTGTGGACGTTGAGGAGCATTACAAGGAAGTGAATACCGTTACATTTTCTTTTCATGAGATCTTATTGTCAGTGTTCACGCTGCAGACCTCTACCACAGAGGCTCAATGTTTCATCTATTCATTGATTAGTTTTAGCTCATATTTTTCCTACCTACTTACTTACTTTTCAGATATTTCAACCATCCATCAACTTTATTCTGGCATTCGAAACATTGAAACATTTGTTACTTTGAGCTACTTTGAACCCTTTCACCTGTTGTCACTTTTAGCAAACTGTTATAGCTCATTATTTCCCCTCCTTTTACTTTAGACTATTTCAACTATTAATCCATTTAGCTAACAATTTCTCATGTTTATGCATTAACTTATGAAATATGATGTGGCCACAGTTTGAGGGGGGACGTAGGAGACAATGTAATTATGGTTTTCTGACTCGCAGTCTTTAGTTTCTACTACAGTAAGAATGATGACACAATACCCCCTCACGTTGAGGTAATCCCATATTTCTACACAACACTCTCCCCATCTCATCATCTCACCCGGCAACCCCCCACCCACACCCCCGCCTGCGTTCGCCCTTGACTGTTGGGCAATACACCGTCTGCCAGCGGACGCCGCACATTAGCCATTATGTAACTGCACTCCCATCCCCTCGAGAGGAATAGAGCGGCGTGTGAGAGGAGGGAGATGTGACCCCCGGGGCCCTCGGTGATGGGATCTGATCCACTGGGCCTTGACACATCGCCACATCGGACTTGAGGAACTGCTCATTTCATTACCTGCACAGTCACTGAGGCCTGACCAGGGTCTCAGACACACACCATCTGGATTTTGACAACAAATACAATTTTTCGCCAAGGTTGATTTAACTTACTGTACCGTTTTGAAATTTTAACGTAGTTCTTATAGCTTAGAGATACTCCAGAGATTTAATAATTCCATAGCATTAGGAGAGTTGGATTTAAAAAACAGAATGGTCCAATTTGATGCAGCTGTTCAGACTTTTATTCCCTAGCATTGGCCAAGAACTAAAAACCCTTATTCATACAATTCACATAAAGGGATAACCTACTTGCTTAGACGGTTGATGCCTCCTAAATGCAAACATCTTTTGAAATCCTTTGCCTGAAATTTAAAATGCAGGCTTTCTCTGACAATTTGAAAGTCTCCAAGGCCAAACAAAGAAAGTAACCCAGATTTCATCATCAGGGTTATTTTTTCCAGACTTCCATTCGAGCCACAAAAGACACAATTACACAACTGAGTGGTAGTTCCCAAGAGTAAACTGACCTTGGAGTATAGAATTGACGCAGGGCCCCTTTGAAACACTCTAAATGTGAACTTATATTTCCTTCCTGTAGTCTTTCTCCCAATCCAGACTTTTTTGTTGCACTTGAAAAGAAATGAAAAGAGGAAATGTTTCTTACATTGGAAATATAACAGTTTCTCATAATGACTGATTTACGTCACACATTTTACAACATAGAACCTCTCGTCTCTGCGGTTGTTGTCATGCATTATTTAACATAGGGGCATACGTGACTGTTGGCGGCTGTTGACCTTTCAGACTCTGCACACACATCGAATGCCATGTATACATATTTGTGTGTGTGTGTGTGTGTGTGTTTATTTCTCTGCCTTCGCTCTTCGCTCAGGGAGCTAAAGCTTTCTTCTAGTGCTGATGTCAACTTGTCAACTCGGGTTTTAGACACTCAAAACAGCGCAACACGCACACACAGATACACTAAGACTTGTCACATCCTGACACAGCCCATTAACAGGATGGCCAAATTCAATTTCTCCGTTCCCTCTGTGGCAGCTTACAGTGACAGCCATGCATCATGTGCACAAGCCCCCAACTCAGGGCTTTATGTCCTATTAAAAACCTCTGTGCTGTTTTGGCCTCCTTTTAACCAAGGCCACTGGATAAAAGGAATAGATTGGATTTTGTAAGTGTAATGCATTTGTTAGTTTCATACAAATACTGCCGGAGGATCTAAGTCCAGACTTCTGCATTACTGGCCATAGAGTTTAATTTTATAAGATGAACCTTGCATTATAAAATTTAGGAAGATGTCTATCAGAGGTGAATTCATTTGCTTCTGTTTGTGACTTTGAAACTAAATGAATGGAATTTGGAGAATATTTTCTTGGATGGTTAACATTCAACAACATCGAAGTATATCTGGCTATTTCGGAGGGGCGAGACAGTCTTCCAGTCTCGGTTCCAGTCCTCCGAGAGTCAGAGTGAACCAGCCACTAATCTTCGTTTAATGCTGAGGAAATCAGAAAGTCAATAAAACTCAACTCCTTCAACAAACAGGAGCTGAAGGAGTGAGGGAGAACGAGTGAGCGTGAGGGAGGGAGAGAGAAAGATGTCATTTCTGTTTAATCGAGACTGTCACACTCTGAATCCAGAGGCAGGAGACACTTAATGCGAGCCGCCTCAGTTTATCCTCATGCTTGATTGCATGAGCTGGATACTGAGGGAGTCAGCTGCAGCGTTTTTATTTGTGACAAAAAGTTTAAAAAGAACAGTTGAAGTGAGTTTACTTCGGTCCTCTTTTTATTTTATTGTGCATGCGGGCGCAGCATTTTCGGTAGGAAATACCCTCATACGTCTTAACCATAGCTTACATTCAGATTGTTGTCTGGATCATGTGAAAAGATGTGGCTGAGGAAGACATCCTGTGAGCTTTTCATTCCGCACTGCCACGTCTTTTTCACGCTAAATGAACCGTGAGCCGAGGCAATGAATCCAGACTGAATGAGATGTAGATTCAAAATTGGTTTAAGTAAGTTAGAAAGGGATGCAGTGAATTGTTTTTTGCAGATGTGATTTCATTATGTGGTTCATTGAAGTAAGTGATCCAGTCCGATCATCACGTTGTCATGTTGGAGGTCATGCTGCACTGTTACGCATGTGTTATGTATGTTTTTGTTATAGCATCTATGTCTAGAGGATGAACATCATGCCGGAGAATAGATAATAATTACTAGATCATAATTGGGCAAAAGTGCCTGAAAGAGAAAGGAAAAGAAAGAGTGTGAGGAAAGAGATTAAAGGAGAAGGAGGTGTAGCTTTAGAAAGTCTAAAGAGAAATGAAGAAATTAACAATAAACAAAAATGACTATAACATTTTATTGTGATGCTGAAAATAGGGACAAATGTCGCTCCCCTCAATCAATGTTGCAATTCTTACATAAACCCGAGTTTTTCCCTTTCATAGGAACCACTCAGCGCTTAGATGTAGAGAAAATCCTCCTGCAGAGGAAGAAATTTAATATCGTCCCCCTGTGACAGCCGGTACTGTATTATACTGTGATTTGCAGTGTCAGCAGAGCCGTTAGGGTCAAGTCCCCATTTCCCTCTCTAACCCATATGTCACCTTACAGTGTGACAAAATGTAATTTCCTGGACCGTGTGCCATCCCACTTCATGCGTGTCATCAATTGTTACAAGCAAGGTCGCTGGCGGCGCCTCGGCTGCACCTCCGTGTGAGGCGCGTCGTCATAAATCTGGACTGTCTGGTAAAGACATGGACTCTCAGAAAGATATCGGCACTCTCCGTGATTAAAGCGTTGGATTTCCCTGAACGTTGAGCGGGGTCTGAGAGACAAAACACCAGCTAGATGGAAAAAAAAACCGATTTCAAATGCAGCAGTAGGTGTTGGGTGACCACAGACCTATATATTTATTCTAAAACTCACCGGACATATTTGACCTCTGTGTGGACGATCTGAGATGCATCTTGTTGTGTTGGACAGTGGAAGTTCTCTCCTGACCTTTAACTTGAGATCTACTACTCATCCAGTTGTCAGTTTATCCCACAGAGGGATGACTCACACTGCTTAACACACACAAACAGACACACTGGGGAGCGGCAGAGGCCTTATGTAACATTTTAAAGCAACTCACTCCAACATGGATTTGTCACACTTTCTTGCACAGTCTTGTGATCAAGACTGTGCAATTCTGTCTCAGTGTACACGGAAAGCTGATTCATTCACATCACTCCTGCTCTCAAGATTTTTTTAGAACTTAATGACATCTATTTTATTACAATTCATGACTTTTTTTTGTTACAACACACTGTCACTTCTTTCTACACCTCTCCGGAGTGTTAAAGGAGACATAATATGCTAATATTCAGGTTCATAATTTTAGTTTGGGTTGTTACTTTAAAAAGGTTTACATGCTCTAATGTTCAGTAAACACCTAATTTTCCTCATACTGTCCGTTCCTACAGCTCCTCTGTCCTTCTCTAAGGCCCCCCCCCTCCCGATAAAGCCCAGTCTGCACATATTACTGAAGCATCGACCGACGAGCCGTTTCAGGATCTTCAGGAGCAGTGTTTTCTGTCGGGGAGAGGAGCTCCCTTACTGCGGACTTTGGGCTTTTAACTCTGCAGACCTTTAACATTAAAAAAACAACAAAAAAACCCGATATAACAGACTGGAGGAGAGGGAAAAACTGAAAAGGCATAATATGTCTCCTATAATATGTTGGTTGCTGATGTGACAGGAAGTAAACAGATCTCCTGAACTAGTTAAGGGGTTATCTTGTTGGCCTATTGTACAAAAACATGAGTCACGTGGCCAGTCTCCCGCCCCCAGGGTGTTGTGTGCAGTGCAAGAGCGCATCTTTATTTATGTATTTTGTTTGTTTACAGGAAGGTGCCGATGCGTGAAACTGGACCAAATTCCCTATCTTCCTAGCGTAACTAAAGCGAACCCAAAAGCCATTTGTGTACAGTTTCGAAGAAAATAATAGCTAGATTTGTTCCCCAATTGACTGCTGTGCAATGCTATTATATCCTATGGTAGATCTTCCATTTCCACAGGTAATCCAGGTATGACAGGTGTTACGGAGCGCCGTAATGAGTTGAGAGAAGAGGACATGGCGGCTGCATTTGATGTAGATAAACATAACCGTGGTGAATATGTGGCTATGTGACGGTGTGAATCGCTTCAGTTCGACCCGCCAGTGAATGACTGATGTGCTGCAGCCAACCTCAACTTCCATCTGTTTTATTTATGGCTTCATAGTTACATATGTATCACTTCCAACATAAATAACAACCATCTTCCTTCCTCAGAACAGTAACTCAAGTACATAAATGCCCACTGGTTCCATTTAATTATTCACATTTCTTTTCTTTACAAAGGTTTTCACATATCATGGAAGAGTTCTTCCGTACATTTGTATCATATGATAATAGAAACCTTGATCATGTCTGTGTGTGGTTGAGATGTACAATAGAAGCATCTTTTTCTCTAAACACACTAGAGCGTGATGAATCCCCAGGGGCTTTACAGAGCTCTCAGTCTCCTGAACAGCTTCATCGCACTTTTCCTCCCATAGCTCCAGTACAAGGTATAAATGGGTCACAGCATCTTCATGTTTGCGGAGCAGTGCATCTCAATAACCGTACACGTGAACGCTGATTAGGAGCCTGGGATAGGACAGTCGGCTTGAGCGGAAATGAGAAATCACCACAACGCTGCAGGAATCATATGCATATGGTCCTCATCACCGACTGTCGAGTGAAAGCACGGCGCTGTTAAACTGTCGCCCCGAGCGCGTCGCTGCCATCGAGTCGGACGAACTTCTCAAACCTCTTCGTCACAACTCTCTCCATCTTTTAGTACAAACAAGTGGAGCAGTACATGTCCTTCCACAAGCTACCGGCCGACTTCCGACAGAAAATCCACGACTACTACGAGCACAGATACCAGGGCAAGATGTTTGATGAGGAGAGCATCCTGGAGGAGCTCAATGAGCCCCTGCGTGAGGTATGACAACACCCGTCCAACAGCATCCACTATAATGTGATCAGTCACTCACAACGACACACACACCTCAACGCCGCACTGAGTGAGTGAGTGAGTGAGTGGATTGGAACAAGTTCAGCTATGGTAGTTTGAAAAAACATAATTTCCAGCCCCTTTATCGATTCACACATTGAATCTTCTCATCTTACTTGCTTGCCAGGTATTCAGTAAAGTCACTTGAAGCTTTCACAAGTCTTTACTGAAAAATAACAGCATTTTAAAAGACAGCAGCAGATGGTTTTACAGTCATTTTCGTATGGACTTTATTCTCCCACACAACCACAAGTTGTTCCTGCTGCCCACATACTTTCACAGTGAACACTGGCTTCTTGCTCTAAGTAAACTTCATGTAACTTAAAGTAAGGAGGTAAAACAATAAAAAAAATAACACAAAAAAAGTCTAACTTGCTCTGAAAATTGAGTCTCTTACTAAATTATCAGTTTTAAAGTATTCAAAATACACAGGCAAATTGTTTTATTCCCCAAAAACAATACAAATAATGAATTATACCCATCATGTATGTCATATAAATGACACCCACATCATCAATAGTTGTGTCATTAGCTATGCTTCCTCTATAAATCAATTCCTGTCTTCTGTCACCAGGAAATTGTCAACTTTAACTGTCGTAAGCTGGTGGCGTCCATGCCGCTGTTTGCCAACGCGGATCCCAACTTTGTGACCGCCATGCTGACCAAGTTGAGATTTGAAGTCTTCCAGCCCATAGACTACATCGTCAGAGAGGGCACCATCGGCAAGAAGATGTACTTCATCCAGCACGGGGTGGTCAGCGTCCTGACCAAAGGGACCATTGGGATGAAGCTGATGGACGGCTCCTACTTTGGAGGTTACTTTTCTATTCTGTCCTACTCTGTAGTTTTCTCTTTTGTTTATTTTAAATATCTTCTATTCTGTATTCCATTCTATGCTATACATAGGCAAGTGTTATTTACCTTACAAATCTCTATATGATCCACTACACTAATGACATCATGTTTATTATTTAAATGTGGACTGTGGCAAAAGAAAAACGACAACAACACCACCCTGACATTTGACTTCTTGCCTCGCAGCCACTCATGTCCCACTTTGCCAGGCTGTTATTCCTCTGTGGCTGTCTCGAAACATGTGGCGCTTCTGTCGCCTTTACCGCCCGTGAACCCACACCGGGGCGTGCACAAACACACGCGCGCACGCACTTTGAGAAGTTTTGTGGGGCTTTGTGCATTTTTAGCATCCGTTTGCCCTCTGCAGCTGACCACAGTTCCCCGGCAGCAGTGCTGATGTGCCAGCAGCCCGGGGGGCTGTCGAAGTGCCACGGATTCATGGCACACACATCACACATACACACATCTCATTCATAACAGCTAATTAGCTCAGCAGAACGGGGAGGACCGGGCAATTTGTAATGTCAAGCATATACTGTTCGAAGCCATCGCTGCCACCAGGGAGGAGATCACAGGTCTCCCCATACACACAACTACCAGTGGGCTTGGACTGGGGGGACAGCGTGTTTTAACTGCTGCATGAGTGAAATCTTTAAATTAGTAAATAGCAGCAAATAGTTATGTGACTTTATATTTTTTTACAGGATTTTGCTGTTTTCACATCAGTGGTTTGAGACTCATGGTTACAGATTCCATACATGCTACACATTGACTCAGGCAGGATGCCTTAGAACATTTACTGTTCTAAAGGCATTATCTCCCATCATTTAAAATGTCTTGGCCCATACTACTCTTGTGTCATTCCACATTTTTGTACACATTTCTAATTGGGGCTAGAATAGTATGAGACCCTTCCCACCCTGGACAGCACTTGTTCAACCTCCTGCCCTCTGGCAGGGGTACAGGCGCAGAAAGAGACGGACGAACAGACTCAAAAAAACTTTCTTCCCCTGGGCCATCACAACTCTCAACTCCTGTAAACTCCTAATTTTATCTCATCTGCAATATGTATTTAACCGGAACCGTCTTCATTTTTTTTTTACTGTTTTTGTACTTTAACTTAACTGAACAGAATAGCTCTCCTAATTTCTTTGTATTATTCAATGTGACAATGAAGGCTTTCTAATTCTAATTCTAATTCTAATACATTGACAAAACTTGGCTGGATTGCCTCCATTATTGTACATTTGGAAAAAGACAGAGCTTTGTCATTTTTTTCTATGGCTGTACATTTAGCTAAATCTGCAGCTTAGCCTTTGACCATTTTTTTTGCTGTCTGGAACAAGAATGCACCATTTGTCCTGCCACAGCCATCACAATACGCTGCATTCCTCGTAGAATAACTGTGTAATCCTAAAAGGCATGTGTTGAAAAAATGACAGAGTTTTGTGCAGTAGATTATTCACTGAGTCTCAGTAGGTTTGTGGTGAAGCCCTTATAACTCGGCTGAACTGCCCAAGCTTTCACAATATGTTGCCTTGAAGTCACATTGTAATTGAAACTCGTTATAGTGGATGCAGGTGCTGAGAGAAGGTCTTAGGAAGATAAAGGTCACTCCAACACCAAGCTGTATTACATACTGTATAGTAGAGGAGCTAGTCAAAGACAGATTAAGAAAAGAATGATCTACATGGAAGCAGAAGAGGCCGTTATAAATCCAGAGTTTTGGTCACACTGCGCTGTGTTTCACATTTTGCACCTCAATAGTAGTAGTGCTAGGAATATTCAAATAAAGGCTAAAATGCATTACACCCACTGTTTATTGTCCATGTATTTCCCACGATATTTTTGAGAATGACAGCTGCCCCATCCACAAGATGCAAATGGTTACCCAGTGGTTTTGAACAGCTATTTAATGCAGCCCCAGCGGTTTATCGTTCAGATTATTATCCTTTCCCACTTTTGCCACTTTCACAGTTATGATGCTTGAAATATGCAAAGGCCCGTGTTATGTGTAACCACGAAAAATCCCAGAAGACACTTTATGAAAGGACGTCCTGGGCATTTTGCGGAGAGTTTTTTCCACAGCGCTCACGAAACTGGAGCATGATGTTTTCAAACATGACTAGACAAAACTCAGCTTCTGATGGTTTTGTACAAAACGTCCTACAGCTTTTACTCCCATTACAGTAGTTGACCATGAGACGCCTGAACGCTCACGTACAGTAAGCACAGTGACGTCTATCTGTGTAAGCTATTAATCATTAATATACCTAGGAAATATAAATCCTTCATCAGATAGCCGGAAAACATGGTCACACTCAAGGTCGCACTTAAATAACCTCTGAATAAAACAAAACTGTGTTGTGACTGTATGTGCTTTCTGTGACTGTGCTGAATGTTCCATATGCATTCACAGAGATAGTACTGTATGTGTTTACAGTATCTGCAAGCGAGGACACACTGAAAATGTCTGGCTGTGGTGGCCTAGATCCCATCCGTATGGCTAATAGTTTTTCTTTAAAAGAAGAAAAAGATCAGTTTTACAACATATTCACTTCCCAGCTTCCTCATCCAAGTCCCAGCAAAAATCCCTCATCTGCTGCCAGAGGTCCCATAGGCGTGAACAGACAGTCCGTTCCAGTGTAGAGGCCCTATGCGTGTTCTTAAATGAGTCTCCTCCTTATCTTTCTCCCTCTCCCACAGAGAGTCCGAGCAGGTCGACGTCTCGGGCGAGAGGAAAGGAGGGCAAATGGTTGTCAAGACAACAGTCAGCCCCAGCCCGTGGAAGAAGAAAGCTAGAGAGCAGGAGATGCTAGGGGAATGGAAAGAGAACAACTGACTGTAATGAAGCTTAGCTGTACATCTCCAAATATAGTGTGCGTCCTTCACATAGCTGTCAGTGCTGTGCCAGTGCTAGAGGAGGTACTCAGTGTTACTGTCAGTGGGTTATACTGACTACACACTGCAACTGCTTGCATAAACCCTTTTCCCTATAATAAGACTTTTGTAAAGGGGCCTTCGTTTTATTCCACCAAGACACATTTTAACGTATTTTTTAACAGTGTAATGGCTGGGTATCAATTTCAAACTGCTCAACAAATCCTTATTTACAGACGCTCTGTCACTGTCTGACAACCTGAAGTCGCTCAGTCTGCGATGTTTTGATCCCACCACCTGTCTCTTGTCTGCGTTCACTTTCGCCCCGCCAGAGATCTGTCTGCTGACCCGAGGAAGACGGACGGCCAGTGTGCGAGCGGACACCTACTGTCGCCTGTACTCGCTCTCTGTGGACAATTTCAACGAGGTGCTGGAGGAGTATCCCATGATGAGGAGGGCCTTTGAGACGGTTGCCATCGACAGACTGGACAGGATAGGTGAGAGATAAGCCCATTAAACTTTTATTTTTATGTTTAGAACAAAATATAAAAATCTACAAAAAAAATAATCTTCCCATCCCAACCTAATTCATGAAGTGTGTTTTAGAGATTTAGCCATGGGAAATTGGCATTTTACCTCCCAGATACAAGCCCCAGGTAGGTTAAGAAGACACTACGTCTTCTTGAGCATGAGTCATTCATAGGATGAAATGGAGCGTAGGGAAAATGTATTCCTTCATTAGCATGATGACTTTTTGTGACAGCTGTGGTGCACTCTATGAATGGTGCTAACAGGGAGGATGTGTCAGGTGGAGAAAAGAACGGAGGGTAAAAATGTATTCATGGCTGTGAATCACCGCTGATGTCGAGTATATCAGTTCAACAGAAAATTGAACATTTCCTGTGAATATCTACCATTGTGGAAAACAGTTATTTCAAGAACTGTACCTGCAATATGACAAAATGGGCTGAGCAAGATCACTTGGGTATTGTACCTCTGTAATCTCTCTCTAGATTAATTTACTGATTTTCTAAAATGATTGCTCAGCAGTGACAGCCACTCACACACACACACACACACACACACACACACACACACTGCTCAGAGACCTCTTTGTCTTGAGAGCTCATTGGTAGGGAGTAAACAAAACATGTTGTCTTTTGTGCCCTGCCTTCATGCCCCCCAAGGTCAACAATGCTGCTGGTGTCACATCCCCATGTCACATGACAATACTGTACATGTTGATGAAAGCCGCGCATCTGCCAGCTGCAAGCTGTTGCCATAGCAGCCAGATTCCACACATGAACGGCCTTCAGTCAGGCATCTCACGTATGTGGAGGGAGATCGACCCGTCTGTTTCCAGACCTAACCACCAACTAAATCTTTTCCATTGGACTCCAAGTGTACTTGATAATTACTAATATTAAGTTCTTAATCAGCATTTTTTATCAGAAAAGGCAGAAGTCATGTGAAGAGAATGATATCTGAACACAAACTCTAAAATAATGATGCAAGCTTTGTCCATTTGAACTGTAACAAGTGATGGATTTAACTTGATGAGATCCTCAATTGAAAATTCAGTGCAATCCAACGGATCCAACTTCATATTCCTCTAAAAAAAAGTTCTGTCAAATTTGAAGAGATTTGCTGTTGCATATCTTTGACCACGAGTGCTTATATTGGATTAGTTCAGCCTGACGGACTCACAGTATTGATAGAGCCAGGCATTCTTCATCAGCCATACATTTTCCTAACCTTAATACGTCAAATTATATTGGCTTACCTGTTTAAAGAAGTGGGTGCTTGTGCTATTTCTGCTACAGAGCAGATTCAGCTTACCCCGTACTTCAATTTCTCACGGCTTCTGATCTGTAAAGGGCTCCATAACCTCCAGTGAATCCCCATATAGCCCCACATTACTCAAGTTCCTATCTCCTTGTGTGGCTGTTGCTGGCCCTGTTCCCGTTTCTGTCGGCCCACCCTCAAGTGCCAACAGAGAGTTATTGTCACTCTTAGGTTGCTTGTACCATCTTATTGCCATTGATGATTCCCCTGGAAGTATAAAGATAATGGCCCCCACCATAATTATGAGGACTGAAGACTTAGTGGTGCTCCTTGAAAGAACTCTCTCACTCTTACTCCCAGGCTTTTGTACGCACAGCAAATGGGGATCTCCTACCTTCCAACCCTGAGAGAGGATCTCATCACCAAGCGTAGACTGCAAGCTGTGTTTTTGCTCCACAGCTGGAATCCATGAAACCTGCCAGGGAGCCAGAAGAGTCATCACAGTCAGCATCTGCCACCTCCCATCCCACTCTTTCTGGCAGCTGACCTCTTTGTTAACTGGGTATCACTCCATGTTGATTAATAACCTTTCTTTCTTGCCAGCTCTCTAGCCCACCTGCTGCTTTGTAGAACCCAGTTGACTGCCACTGACAGTTGTGCAGAAGAGCTACAGTATATGCACTACTTCAATTGCCCACATGCACAGGCAAACTCCTTTAATGCCCATTTCCCGTGACTCCCATTTTGTCCCCAACAGATGTTGAATAATCTAGAAGCTGCGGAAAATTCTTGTCTTTGATCCCAACCTTCTTCCCCAGCTGCATTTGTTGAGCAGAAAGAGACCCTGTGGATGGCCATTACCATTAATATTATCACCCATGCCTGACTGCTCCAGATATTCTCAACTGGATGAAAGAAGGTGTTGTCCAACAAATTACTGCATCCTGCTTCATCATCTGAATCAGCCCAATTCAGTTGTGGGAATATTACAGTGTATGTGTCGAGCACTGAAAGACCTGCTTTGGATTTCCTACTTTTCTCTGTAACTGAATTACAGAAACAGCTGCATAATGAGAGTTTGTCTAATTCAATTTTCCATTGGTTGCCTTTCTTCATGTGTCAAAGCAAAGAATTAATTGGTTACCAAAAAGGCTGTTTACCCTCTCCATAACCCGTCTTGTCCATTATTTCAGAGAGTAGGAACTTCAACTCTCAGAGGATTTAAGACACAACAGTATCTCGCAAACTCCACTTACATACCTGACAGCAGTGAGAATATAATGGGTTTGAATCTCAACACTTAGTGAAGACTCTCTCACACTCTTCCCTGCTATGACGCCTGAAACATGCCTCTGTGGACAGTACTGCTGAGACATGGGAGTGCGGCAGTGTGTTTTATTGCTAATGGTCATGCCCTTTCTCGTCAGCCCCTTTTGTCTTGCTCTCTGCAGCAGTATATTAATGCTGCATCGATTAAGTTTTTCTGATTCTGATGGTATGACTCTAGGTAGGCCAGAAATCTTTGCCTGGCTGTAGTTTTGCAGCCTGCTTTCCTAATCCAGCATGCGGAAATTCAATGACCTGTCACAATTTAGACATTGATCTTGTCCAGGGGGTCTGGCTTGTCTTCGATGGGGTCCTAGATGTATCCGTCAACCTTGTGGATTCCTTGTTGCATTGGATTCAAGACTTTTGTTGTTTTTTACAAAAACAATTCACTTGTGTGGTAATGGACAGCTGGTTGATCCTTGCCCCCTCACGACAGAAAATAGAGAGCCACAAGCTGGTAATCTGGTGCATCACATGCCTCAAGTCAGCTGCCCATGCTTCTGAAGTTAGGGCCACTCTATTGAGGTTAGGCAATAGTGAGACTAGTTATATGGTTGCACCCATGCCCATAGAGGTGGACTTACACCAAGGTAACTGCAGTATTATTTTCTCCTGGAGGGCCAGTGCACGCAGAGTACCAGAGTACACTTACATAAACAGACTCAAACATGCATCACCTAATCACATACAGCTATCTAATACATAAACATACAATCACAAATTGGCAAATCTTTTAACGATATATATTGTTCTTTGTCACACTGTCAGCGCTCAGGTAACTACAAAACCCCAGACTCTAAGATTCTCTCAATATCTGTCTCTTTGCGTGTTTGTGTTGGATGTATTTTGCTGTGTAGAAAATGATGTGTAGGGCAGTGTATTTTTCATTACCAGGAATAGAATCGAATAAATAAAAAAGAATGAAGGTAAATGATAAAGTCATTACTTCTATGTTTAGACATAGGAGCAAATTATCCAAGGCAATCTTTGCTAGCAAAACTAAAACAGTTTCTTTGCATCATTAGCATTTACTTCAGCAACAGTGCTCCTTTTGTCTCTGTGTCATTGCAGGCAAGAAGAACTCAATCCTGATGCACAAAGTTCAACATGATCTCAACTCTGGGGTTTTCAACAATCATGAGAATGAGATGATCCAGGAGATAGTTAAATATGATCGGGAAATGGTTCAACAGGTGGATGTACCACGACCACGAGCCATGTCCTTGACATCTCCTCTACATAGTGGGATCTTTACTCCTCCAGGTTCCTCCGCCCAGCCCCAAACTTCTGCAATTGCCACTTTGCAGCAGGCCGTAGCCATGAACTTTTGTTCCCCCATGCAAGGGAACTCAGTGGGAGCGGGGAACCTGCAATCCCCAAGGATGGTGAGGAGATTCCAAGTGGTGCAAAATGTATCCAGCCCTGTCTCAGCCTCTCCCCTGCAGTCTCAGCTCCTTGGTTCTGGTGCCTTTGCTCCCGTCCTGTCCAGCCCCCCAGTCCAGAGCCCACTGACAATTGGAGGACGATCATTCCAGTATGGTTCCAGTTCCCCAGGAGGTCCCACTTCAGGCTCCCAGCTTTCTCTAGTCCAGCAGCATATAGCCAGCCCTGCACACTGGCCCAGCACACATAAGAGCACCCATTCCTTGCAAATGAGCAGTCTGAGCCAAGACGCAAGGGCTCTGTCTGTCTCTCAGCCCTCACTGCCTCATGAGGGGGCACTACCAGGTGCCCCAAGTCCATCCCATTCTACACGAGTCTCCTCTACTTCCATTGGACCCCCTCAGACCCCAAAAGGTCCCACAGGTGTTCGGAGTGCTATACCACATAGGGTAGTACTGCCCCACCAAATGTCTGTGGGGGCATTCCCTCTAGTATCCCTTCCCGGTTCTGCGCATGGTTTTGGGTCTGGTGCCGGACTGGCAGTAGGTGGTGTGGGAACAGGTCTGGGGGATTCAGGACGACCAAAGAAGGACTCTATAGTGAGCCTTCCTGAGACTGATCACATCAAAGTCCGATCCAGGCTATCCTCAAACTTGTGATCTTATTTAAACTGTTGGGGGAGTGACTCAATAGGGGCTTACCTGCAGGAACATGGGGTGATTTCTGTTCTTCCCTCTACAGTTCCTCTCCTCTCTATCCACTCCAGTTTGACTATCCGAATGTATGAATGTTGAGTGAGTGGCAAGGATAATCTGAGAGGTGACTCTTCTAATATAATGAAGTCTGTATGGTGACTTTTGAATCTGCAGCATCAAGACGTTTCTACTCACAGATATTATAGATGCACACAAAAGTAGTGGTAAATTAGCATATGCCCATCTCCCCCTCCTTTATTTATTGTATTTCACAACATTGTTAGCAACATATGGGCATATGGTTCACTTATCCTTTCATTCAACTAATTCAATGGACATTTGGTGTCACATGGGACTAAAAGAAAATCAGGGACCTGCTCCGGATGAGTTGGCACTTATACCTACAGTATCTACCGCATTTTATCATTTGGCTGCCTATCATCTCACATTTGCATAACAATTATGGTACATAAAAAGTCATAAATGTTTTGAACATCAAAATTTGTGTTCACTGTTTTGAGTCCCCCATTAAATAGACCACAAGGCCACATGTATTAGCACAAAATTGAACAATATAAAAAACTCTCCTTTCACTACCTTTATTCCAGGGGTTTAAGCCATCGTTCCGCCCAGATCAGTGATATGAATGGATAAAAAGTATGTACTGTATGTGAATCTATCTGGCATTGACTCTTTCGTAAGTCTTCCCTGCCTCTGATAGTCCCTGCAGATAGATATGTGAGGCCATGGAATCTTCAGATCACAGACAACAAATATCCTTGAAACTGAAATTACATCTGTGGGACAAATTGTCTTGTTACAGCCAAGCCATCGATTTCTACAGGAAGCATTTGCATGTTGCTGTTTTATTCATTCAAAACTGCATTAATCAATATTTTCTATATCAAAAGTGAATCAAATGCCTAAGTGACCCCCACACGATCAGGGATTGAACCCACGGAGACTAATGACTCAACGACGGAGATATTTAGCTTCATGTAGCTCATTGTTTTGGTTTTAAGACCCACCTTTAATTATTTTCACCATCCTCCCAGAACATCCCAAAATACAATATAGCCATCTTGAAATGAATGTGGACCTTCCCAAATTTAAAATCAGTTGTTTTCGGGGGGGTTTTACATTATTATTGATTAAAGTCATTCAAAGTGACCTTTAGCAAAAATAAATCGATCAATCATCAGCCTTTTCATTTATATTCAATGGAACTTTGGACTAGAGGTAAATGAGTCACATCACAAAGGACTCTCAAATGGTGAATGGAAATAGATGAAATGAAAACTGCTTTCAGGGAGCAGAAGACTTAACAATGGCAAGCAGTCTGCAAATAGAAAAGATTAATATTCAGTGTACATTGCCTATAGCCTACAGAATACTAACATGGAGTAGAAGTGGCAATGTTGCTGTATTCATTAATTAATTTGTACTGAATACTGAATTTGATAGTTAAACTTAAAGAACAAGATCCATATAATATATTACGTTTGCCAGTTTACACTAAACCAAAAATCCAAAATGATGTTATATTTTTCTTGATTTGGGTTTTGTGGTAAAATTACATGCCTGATTTTGCATTGGCATATATTAACATAAAAACCTCTTATTAGGAATCACAATAACATTTCAGCATGACAGAGCTTCATGTAACCATAGTGATTGCATGAGAGGAGAGGGGGGGACGCTGTGATGCTCTGTCTGGTCTGTCTATGCCCTGTCCCGTCGTTGTTATCAGTTATCCAGTTGTTTCTTATTGCTCAAGAAAAGAGTTGATGCCTTGCTTCACATACAATGAGAAATTGAGTGGACTGAGAAAAGATAGGGGCAAGACACGTACACACACACACACACACACACACACACACACACACACACACACTGGCTTGCTTAAATGATAATTTGACTGAGTAAGCTTGCTAGCACTATGCTGAAGGAACTGACCAAAACACTAATGTCAGCTGCTGAGTCATAGCTTGCATGCAAACAACAGCAACTTTACTGTTACGGTTAACATTAAACAGTCTAATGTTGAAGTTCACGTTAAGTGTACCTTCATTGAGTTGGGTTGAGTTTCCCGTTGAAGTTGCAACTGTCATGATGCCCCCCCCCCCACCACCACCACCATTATCAGCCAGGCAGTGACATTTGAGTGATATGATGCACCGGCAAATAATTACAAGACATTTTATACTGGTCAAAATGTAAAATCATTCAAAGTCACATAATCAAAATGTAAATCCATTTTTTTCTAACTCTGCACATTTCTTGCAGCAGCAGTTTGGGCCAGCGCTATGCCAAGGTCAATTGACAGAGATGATGAAACCCCTGCGAAGCTCAACCTTACTATAAATGCTAAAGTTTTGATCAACAGCCAAGGACGGTGCAGATACTGTGCAGGATGTATATTTCAGTGTGCCTCTGTCATTAAGGCCCCAATAAGAGTTCAGCGGATGCCGCCGATTTATGTCCAAAAGCATTTGGACGTATTAGCTTTCAAGCACACAAAGCAATAACTAAAAAAAAAGTGAGCTCCCGATATGCAAATGATTTCCTGTTGAGGTGTTAACGGGGATGCAATATTTCATGTCTGATTTCTCAAACTTTAAAATCTGTTTGTGGAAGAATATGAGCAGATATCCAGTTTCAAATACACGATACATGATTGGCTCGGTTGTTATTTTCTGTGTGCATCATAGTGTGCATCTTGTAAACCAGACTACTTATTTATTTAGCCAAGTTTATTAACTGTAGACACAAAGACACATGCACACACAGACACACACACACACACACACACACACACACGCACGCACATCCTGTGCCAGTTGCTGGTGCTGGTCTGCATAGTTTCTTCTTGATCTTGTTTAATGTCTTTTTTTCTGATCTCACAGCTCAGTCAATGTGCTAATCCTGTACCTTTGACCAACGCTGATTTCTGATTTATTTTTCTTTGCCATTATCAAAACAGCATGTTGCACAGAACTAAACAAACACTTGGTCTTGTTTTATGTTAATGTTACAACAACTCAGCTGTTCTTTTTCCCATACACCCTCCGGGCTTTGGTAAGGCTGGCATCTGTGCGACACACACACACACACACACACACACATAGATGGATCAACACGAGCATCTGTGTTTGCCAAGTCATGTGCTTGCAAAATGCTGTTTTTTAAAAGACAAATTCATTTTTTCCTGTCTTCAATGCCACAACTCTATTTTCTGTTCCAGTTTTCATTCAGACGTGTCTTGGGGTTCATCAACGGCAGCACGGCATAGAGATTCTGAGTGATTCAAATGTTTACTTACAAGGGCTCTTCACATGAACCGAGCGAGGGTGTGATCTGGTGTCTCTAACTCACAAGGGTTCAGATTTTAATTTTTCTCATTGGCCAGTATTGTCCACACAACACTAAAACAATATATAATGCACTTTTTTATACTAGTTGTTTCTGCATTTTACAGAATATACAGCAGTCGGCATTTATTTCTCTCTCTCTGTGATGCCAGTGCTCTAAGTGTGAATAATAATGGTCCAATAAAATGGAGAGTGACTACGAAGCCAATACTGAAACCAATCAATACCCATTATACAGGAATGAATGAATTCCCCCGAAGCAAACAGACGATCGCAGACAGTCGCTCTCGGTCAGATCAGACACTTCCAGTGCAAGTGATCCTGTGTCAGGGACCTGATTTTCTTTTATGGCGCCGCTCTACAGTTGTCACATCCCATCATAATGTACTGTGCATACCTAGTGCCTAGCATATATTGTAGACTCCACATACATGTACTATATTCTCTCTGTGTGTGGCTGTAAAAAAAATAAGTGCAAGCTCCTCACAATGCAAACATAACTGTCGGTTATATCCCATTGCAATACATGTAAAAAAACCAAAAAACAATAAACTGCATTTGAATACAGTGTGATCCTACTGCTTTATGTTGAGGTCATTTTTATTTTGGCTTAGCATGTTGAAAAAGCACATGAGGATTATCAGTTAATGAATATGTGTATTCTCCGCAGAAGCAGAAATTCTCAACGCAATAAAGGCGAAAGATGGTGAATGCCTCGGCCTTCTGTTAGTCACAATGTGTCGAGGTCACAATGGACTCTGGATACTTGTTGGTAATCGTTCACATTCTTACTCTTATCGAAAAAAACAGATGAAATACAGTAACGAATTGCAATATTCCTTGTGTGAAATATCAGAATGCTTTCGTTTCAAAACATGGCAAGCCTTCTATTGTGGAGTTGATATTTTAAAATGCAACCCGTTGTTTCCTTTGTCCTGTAATGTTTATCCATCCATTAGTCCATTTATGCAGGTTCCTGTAGAAATGTGCCTCCTGATCACAGTAAATGATTAATGAAAATGCAGTCTGGATCTACCGGGCACTGGCACATTCACCTCTGCTTTTATAATCCAGTCCTAGTTTGTAGCCCTCACACATGTAACCATCAGTTTCTCTAAAACATAATTAACTGGCGATAAATCAAAAAAACAGAACAGAACTTTATTTAAAAACAATTAAAGTTGTTCCACAGGCATAGAATGTCTAAAGACTCGACCTGGAACGAAACATTCTCCTTATTTATTCGTAAATTTCACATCTGTTTTCAAAATAATACAAAGATGGCAGCCCGTTAGCAACATGGGAAACATTGTTTGATGGACTTCGAAAATCAAGACCACGTCTTTGATGAGGACTCTGTCAATTTCATCAAAACAGAGATAATGCTTTTAAATGTTTTTCAAACACTGACAGTTAATTATCTTTTATTAGACTGAGAGTTAAACCCTTTGACACCAACACTCTACCTCTCACTTGATTTATAACGTCAGTTAACATTTCCCTGAGGAGTCGATGGTCTCGATCTCTAGTTTCAAGTCTCCTCCAATACAGCGGGATGTTCATTTTGTAAATTATGGTCCCATTGGCGTTGCTCTAAATGCTAATCTCGAGGCTTCAAAACGGCAGTTCAAGAACCAATGGGTGCTGACACGGTGGGTTGCCACTGGGTGGGATTACTGGTGCATTCTTCTAACACCGTACTTCCGGTCTCCTGGTCTCTCTCTCTCTCTCTCTCTCTCTCTGTCTCTGTCTCTCCTCCATCTCCACACTGTGCTGCCGCCCGCCTCCTCTCCCCTGCTGTCCAAGATCTCTGGGCTCATTTGCTTTCCTCCCAGGATTGTCTGGACACTCTGCTCCCATGCTTGCGCCGCTGAGTGTCGGCCATTCATGACAGCGTGGCAGGAGATAGGCCGGGTGAGCCCAGGAGCCTGGCAGAGGAATCAAAGTGCTCTCAGTGGAGAGTGGGAGTGAGAGGCCTTCCGGCTCTGGCATGCCTGGCAGATATTCACCGACACTTCCACAGTGTCCACTCACCGACGACGCTGTGGCCGGACCGAAGAGCTAAAAGCACCACACTACTGTCTTGTGCTGGATGTGATACACTTTACTTCTGTAGGTGTGGCGCCATTCGGTGACGTACACTACATTCACATATGATCAGATCAGCTCACGTAGCAGTCAAGGTCTTGTTTGGGGTTTCAAATGGACGACAAGACACATTCCATATTAATATGCCTGCAATGGTCATTATTGATCACTTGATTTAAAAAAAATAAAATAATTCCTGTCCATTATTTTACCAGCTTACTTCCATTCCTAGCGAGAGGCCTATCCCAGCATGGTCGTGAGGCAGAGATGTGTCTCATTATATCATAGGTAGATGGACACATTCATATTCATGAGGAAGTCCCCACCTGACAAAGTCCAGCTGGACTGTCTGCCGAAGGCTGGCTGGATGAACAACTTGACTCCTCATGAAAAATTGTACAGCAACAACAAGCCGGCATCACTGAGCTGCTCCGCTGCTTCATTTCCAACTTTGAAAGCGATAAAATTAACAATTCAAATCAAGGAAGTCATTGAAAATGCAGCAGGAATGAGAGCAACAATAGTGAGACGTTACTCATACTCTCCCAGAGCAGGGGAGCGCTGGAAAGACAAAATATGAATGTTAATCAAGTGAATTCACAACCAGGGAGCTGATGGTCTTCATGTATTTACTCCATGCTCTTCTTCTCTGATGCAGCTGAAGGCTCTGGACCGACCTGCCACGGCTGATGCACATCACAATCCACAACTCAAACATTTTAAATAAACATTATGGATTTTTTTATTTCTAATTTTATTACATTCCACTGATGTTCATAAATTTCTCTATAGGCTATAAATAAAACAATTTCCTGTAGCAATTTCCCCTTTCATCATGACAGAAATTTACATAATCTCCTTCTCCTCTTGTATTGTGCCAGTGAGACATGGAGGCAAATTATAGTAACCCGAGGAAGAACCCAAGGAGAAAATCAATATCAATCACATTGAAAATAAATATCCTGTCTCCACTCGGTGGCCTTTAACATGGATATCATATAACTAACATAGTGTTCCCATCAATAGACTTGTGCATGTGCACAGCAAAGGAGTCAAGCACTTGGAGAGACTTTTTAGTTGTGGCAGATATTTCATACAAATAAAATAAATGAAAATAAAATGTAGATCCTCAAATATACCACCCCACACTTCCATCACCTTGAACTATTATGTGATATTATATATTATATTATATATATAATATCATTTTCTATATAACTATATTCTGCATTTCCCCAATCCCCGAAATCCTCATCAATAACACAAGTTAATCTCTGGAGAGTTCCTGTAATGGAAATTATCGGATTAACTTCCGGCTACGGTTCGACCTGCGCTCCATTGCTGCAGGTTGGACCTGTGAGGCTCTGAGGTCTAACAGCAGACATCCTTGGAATCACCCCAGAGAAAGTGAGACAGACGCGCCAAGGCACGCGGCGGCTGCAATTTGCTGTAAGGACATCTTCCATATCCTGTTTACTCCCTCGGCCAAAGTCAGCGGCAGTTTACACCCAGCGACACACACACACACACACACACATCATCCCAGCAAAAACAGACGTTCGGTGAGCGTGATCCTTGACCTTCCTCTCTGCACCGACTCTGTGACATGCTGTGAAGTAGTCATTAATGAAGCATCTGCATTTTAAAAGCTAATTCATGGCCCACCCTCTTGTCTGGCACGAGTCACAGTAATTGATTGAGCCACTCACACCCTCAACATTCACCAATCCATGCATATGCATTCATCCACCCGTGACCACTCCTGGGTGTTGAGCTCAGGTCATGTTGTGCAGCGTAGCGTCAGAAGTTAAGTTGTGAAATGTGATAGGTGGTAAGTACGTGAGATCCTGAGAGCACTTTAAAGCAGAGAGCTCCGTCCTTGACAACCGGCCTCAGAAGTGAGGGCGAAGGAGAGACACGCTGGGCTGACGCCTGCCGGGAGGAGACCTCGGCTTGGTTTGCTCTACCATTGAGATGTTGGTGGATTCAGCTGGCTGAAGGAGTTTATTAGTAGTACTCAAAATGTCAAGCGTTATTTCATTCTAATTAGAAAACAACTACAGTTTCTGTCCTTGGTTTTTCTGGTGCAATTAAAGATCTGCTCTCATTTGAAATGTCTACAAACATGAAAGGGATTCAGGTTACATCACCGAAGCTAATCAGGGGAGAAAAACACACAAAGCCTTCAAACTCAAACTTCTTATTCATATTCAATGTGTGAATATACCTTTAATTAGGCAACATTAGCGTCTGGTTCTCACGGAGAGCATGAAAAACACAATTCAAAGTATATTTCACAGTGAATCACACCATCACGGTATTCTCAAGCCACATCGCGAGCATGTCTTAAAATAAGGAGAGCCTCTGCATGTGCATGTTGCCGTGCAAATCATCCCAAACGCCACAGTCTAATCAGCACACCCTCAAAGATTATCTCCATCTCACTACATTGTCACTCAGCCAGCTTTGTTTGGCTGAGCCTACATTTGCCTTGGAACGTCAACGGCACCTTTTGTCTGAAACTGCAGTAACGTTTCCAGCAATGATCAGATAGCACTTCTGCTATTTTTACTTCTGGATGCGGCACTGGCCCAGAAAAAATTAGATCGACGTTGATTAGTGAAGCCGGCAAACCCTTTGTGGTGCATCTAAAAGGAGGCCTTCATTTCATAATGCACAATAGAGTTGAAATACGCAGATATACCTAAACAGCGTGCTGGTGCCATTCATCCTAATTAAGCGCACTAAGAACACCAGCTATTGCTTTGAACCGTCAAATGAATAAGGAGACCTTTTAAGAAAAACATTCATTTTATTTTTAGGCGACTGCCAAGTGCTTAGTCACTCCAAGAAGATAAGAATGAAAAGCCCCTCGACTCATCCCTCCCATATCCATATAGAAGTCCCATATCTTCCATTACCAGTGAAGTATAAATCTGTAATTTCCTCTCAAACGCCTGTTCTTCAAACTTCTTCAGAAAAAGTTGAAATGCATCAACATTGTGTCAGAGAGCATCCTGCCATCCAGTAAGTGATGGGATCAATGATGAGGTGGGCTCGTAGCAGAGGCGGGTCAGCGCTCTGTGGTTTTCACAGCACACACACACAAACGTGCACACGCACGCACCCAATCACTAGGAATTAACACAGTTCTCTCTCTCTTGCTCTCTCTCTCTCGAATATAAGCGTCCATTGTCACAGGTTCTTTACACTGATTGAAACCTTAACATTCTCGTTCCCTCATCCCTTTTCGCCTGGTTGAGTATCCCACCCGCTCCTCCGTCAGCCCACTAGTCAGTTAATCAGGCAGGTTCACTGTGTGTGAAAGCCTCCAGCGGCTCGAGCAGCTCCAAGCAGCCTGTGGACCGGGAGGTGTGCGGGGCGCGACTGGATCAATGTGCTGATGTCTGAGGGAGACAAAACCAGTGGAGACCTTGGGGCCCGCAGCCCCCTGCTGCACGCTGTCAATTCCCTTCATCTCCCTCCGCTGGCTCTGCCCTTACGAGCCTCTCAGCTGAAGAAATAAGTGGATTCTTTCACCTGCTGGAGGTTAAAATCACCTGCAGAGGCAAGAGGTAAAGTGTCAGAGCCGGTTTACGTCTGTGGTTGGCAGTTACACAAAGTAAATCACACGAAGTGCAGCGTTTAGCAAAAAAAAGAATTTAGCATTGTCATATACTTGTGAACCAAAGTGAAGGACCCGAGAATCCAGCCCACAATACCATCCCTTGTCCGCTGTTTAGGAAGAACATCGATTTTGTAAGTTATGGAGCCTTCATCTCAATGGTTATATTTATCTTTATACATGATGAATGTGATCAGTCACAAAGCACTTATTCCTCTTTAATGAGATAAATAATCAATGAAGGGTGTAGTTTGTTTTTTAAGAGGTCAAGTTAGAAATTAGACACGGCTTTATAGTTTCACTGGGCACCACGAATTGTAATCCACCACATGAAGACTTATTTGAGCTCTGGATGAGGCACCCGGTCCTGCACTCTGTGCTCCTCACCTCTCTGACAGCTGCATACACCAGCAAAGGCTGCAGCGTGAATTATTGAGGAAAGGCCATAAGAATTAAAGAATGCAAAACCCCAGTGTATAGCCAGGAACGTCTTGCATCAAGGCTTAAGATAAGATAAGAGCAACTAACCAGTCATATAAATGTTGTGGCACAAAACACTTGGGTCATTATTATGCAAATCCTCACTGCACACATCTCCAAACTCTACTTGATAACATATATTTTCTGTAGTTTAACTTCTTACCATATTTTGTAAAAGAATATTATGTAACCGTGGTAAAAGACAGACTGAATGAAAGAAATTGATGGTACGTATGAAAAGGCATGTTTCGACTTGACCGCCTCGAGTCTCCTTTGTTGTATTAAATTAAATTTAATCAAAATAAAACGTCAGAGGAAGGACACGAGCACACGGAATAACTTCACGCATTGAATATCCCTCATTAACAGCCACCGTGTCGTCACAGGACAGTTACATCAGTGACGTTATTCAATGTCGTCTGCGGCCTTTTCCCCTCAGCTCATACATGCACCCGATTCACCTGCTGGATTACACAACAACACCTGGTTCACTGTAACAATGAGTTCAGGATCCTTCATTTAATGAAGATTATAATGGATTGAAGCCTGGATACACGCACGCACACACACACACGCGCACACACGCGCACACACATGACTGATCTCGGCCACATAAGCTGATTATGCAGAGGAGGGGGACAATTAACAGTAATCAATTTATACAACCAGCTGTCAGTGCCAAGCTGACAGTTTATGGAGTGGCGGGGGGGTTTACGTAACGACAAAGCTTCCATCCACCTGACGGAGAGAGAGAGAGAGAGAGAGAGAGAGAGAGAGAGAGAGAGAGAGAGAGAGAGAGAAAATAGACAGACACTTGCAGTGGCATCAGAGGGAAATGCAGGAGTCTTGACCTGCCAGTGGCCACACAGTCAAACATAAAACACAACTCAACGCTGTTTTAAGTTTCCATCAGCAACGCAGGCAGCTACACAGACAACCACAGATGACAGGCCGCGACAATTCATGTCTGTTCCTCAGCCAAAAGTAACAAAAGCACTGATGTCAGTGAAATTGGCACTTTTTTTCTCATTGACACATTCGTAATGGTATGCTCATACTCGGTAATAAACCTAATAATAATAATAATAATGATAATTCCTGAGCTTAGTTGCAACATATCCTCAGCCTGACTTTAAAAATTAGGGGGAAAAAAATTCTTTTCAAGTTTTTGGTTCACATGTCACTTTGTTAAACGCCACGTTAGCACATTGCTATGACCAGATAGACCTGCAGGTTTCAATGTTTCTTCTCATACCCGTGCTTCTCATGTCTCTAACCATGTTGCGTGTAATTAGTACACAAACGCGCTTGTAGTCCAACCAGGGGTTAACTGAGTCAGTTGATAAGCAGCTCCTTGGTGCAGGACTGTTCAGTTAAGTCTCATAACAAAAACATATCCACGTGCTGTGCACTGCAGCACAGGCCCCAGGTGTTTGGGAGTCAGACGGTTGTTGTGCACAAACTGACCTGTCTGAGGCACTTTGGCCAGCATCAGCATCAGCCTCCTGTACTCCTGGTACTTTATGTTCTTGGCCTCAGTCCTGCCACAGAGGGGGGAGAATGGAAAATTAAAAGTTTAGCAACTCTCCGAAGTTGTGTGTTTACAGAAGTAGTCTGGAAGAGAACTGGACTCTCAAATGACTTTTTTAGCCCTCATCCAAGTGGCTCCATCACTTCTGCTGACTGGTGGCCCCATGGTATTTCAGCTTCACTAGCTAGTTCACACCTGGATGTCACATTAAGAGGGTGTGAGTTGTGTTGAGCTGTTTTTCAGATCAGTGGGTCCCCACGAGTTTAATTTACAGTTGCCCCGAGAGCTCGACACTCTGCAAATACACATGACACAACCAAATACAGAAACATGCTGCAAGTAGCACAGATGAGAAAAGTGTTTTTCCAGGGGACACAAAAAAGTGATGAACGAGGGGAAAAAGTTTTTGTGTTGTCCTTGCAGCAAGTGTCTGCCCTTGGTCGTGTTGTGAGTATTTGCAGTGCATGTGTTGACAAATTAATAGTTTCAGTGGATAGGGCTCTCAGGGCCACCGTAGTAATTAGTTTTGAACAAGCCTTTACGAATAAATGATTAGTACTAAACGTATGACGTGCTTGAGGTGGCACCTGATTACGTGAGGACGAGGTTGGTTCACTCAAAAATGACATTATAACCTTTTAACGGTCATAGTTAGTCCCATGTGAATGCACGATGTACTCTGTACTACTACTAGTACTACTAAGTTAGGCAGTTAGTCGTCCACTAACATTTATTGATAGTTTTAACTTTTACCATTTCAGCCACTGTGGTGATTAAGGATAAAGAAGAATGTTCTAACAAAAAACAACAGTATATAATAGAAATAGATCAATTTTTTCCGAATGCTGTATATCTAAATGTCAGACCTAATACGTTTGTTTTAATTTACTTATAGGCAGAGGATTAAATCATGATTATATTAAATGACCCTCCAGACATGTTTTAATTACGTGCCCCGATGTGTTGATTAAAAATGTCTGCGACATTCTCTTTCTCCATAGAGCTACGAGTACAATATCATCATTCTAACTAATAAATCTTTTAATATGTTTTAAAAGTTGAACTACTGAACACAGGTAAGTTTACATGATACTAGTTTAAGTTATATAATGGACCAAAATCCAGCTTGTGTCTTAAACTGAGATTTGAGGTGAGCTCAAATAAACTTCCCCCGTCAGGAGACAAATGGGAAAACAGCCTGTTAGTGTTAAACTCTGGATAAACATTATCCTGCAGCGTGAAGGTCAAACATTCAAGACGTAACAATAAGGCATTCGTCTCGACTGAGGCAGTACTTTGACAAGTGCCTGGTACTGATGGTACCGAGGACGAGGGCTGCTGGGGAGTTCAGGCTGTAGTGAACGAGTCCAATTATCCCAAAGAGAGAAAACCACAGTCAGATCTTGAGCATAATTCAGCCTGGGGTTTTTAATACAGATACACGGAGACAAAGGGTAGAAGAAAAACTCTGGCATGCTAATACAACTTTTACAGTCTTGAAATCTAACCTCTTCTGTTTGGACTTATTCATCATGTTTGTAAATGAGTGAATCACAATCGTACAATCATAGTGTATGATAGCATTTGTCAATACCAGAAAAGTCCGGCTTGTTGTGTGATAACAATTCAGACAGGAGCAGAGGGACAGACTGCTGGTGGGGGTAACACAGTGTCACAAATATGTACATGTAGCTATTATATAATATTTTTAGATTATATTTTGCTGAAATATAGACACGTATGACAATATTTATGTGTCCCTGAACAGCAGATGCTATAAAAAAAAAAAATTAAAAATCCCAGATGGATAAACAATCACAGTGTTGCTCTGGAGACTTGTGCATGTGTGAAGTCGAATGTGTTCCTGCATGCAGGTGTATAAACTCACGAAAGCTGGACGCAATATTTGTGTAGCAGGAAGTTGGACAGCTCCTGAAGGATTGGCTGGCTATGCAGGGCCACAAACTGCTCCCGACAGACCTGACAGGAGGAGGAACAGGCAGAGAGGATTGTAATGATTGTATTGAGTAACTTGAGACAAGATTCCCATAAACATATATGACACATGGAACTCCAGACAATAACGCCAGCTAGTCTTAATACAGGGATAATGCTAAACGTGACTACATGAATTCAGCTCTGCTGTGGATAGGTCTCGGACTATGCCAGGACCAGTCAAGGGCATAGAACCAGTGTGAGCGGTCTAACCTCAAATCAGGTGTTTCTTCCACATCAAATTCTGTGCAAAACCACCCAGTTCCTAATTAAAATCCAGGACTTTCTGACTACATAAGTATGACTAAGTTTTCCACTTAGTGCCTTTGTGATTTGTGCAGATTAAGCAAAAAAAACTCCTTAAACTGAAAAAGGACTGTGCAGTTCTTAAGGTGGATGGATGAAGGATGAAGGGAGGGTCAGTTGCCATTAAAAATAAGACCATGCTCCATGTGCTCCTCTTCTGCTGCTGTGTTCAAGGACCTGTGTAATGGGGAAGGCGTACATTCACACATCGAGTGCGTGTGAGAGAGAAGAAATGTACTTGCGAGGGAACTGCTTCATTGGTTGAAACTCCGCTGAGATTGAGTGAAGAGATAACACTGTTACAATGCTCCGATGCTACATCTGCAGAAAATTGGGGCTTTATGGTAATTCACTCCATTTTATTCTAAGATGTGTCTCGGCTTGGGCCTGCTGACAAGCCACGTTCGGCAGGCAGCGACAGATAGCCATTTATTCAACACAACAGGCTCTGTGTGATGGTGCTACCTGCAGTCACACGCCTGGTAATCTATGAAATTATTCTTATCGCCAACATCCAACGGAAAAAAACGAAAAATGAGCTCTGTGTTCCGATCATTCTCCTGCTCCGTAAATAAAGTGAAGAGAGAACAGACTCTCGTGTGCAGTGCCACCGTGAGCTCCAATTAATCAGCAAAAGGAGGAGAATACAAACCCTCAATGACATTTGATCAGATAGGATGGAAAGAGCTGGGGGGGTGGTAAGCATGAGTAATGGTGAAGGAAGTGGGAGTAAAAAAAAAGATGTTGTACTGTAATTTTACTGTGATTTGGTACCTTGTTCATGCTGTCCACAGTGAGAGCGTGAGTCCAGAAACAGTCGTGAACTGAGACGAATGTCAGACCAGCACTGGGAGTGAAATCACAGGGAGAAGGTTTAAGAAAGAGAAGACATTGACTTGACGACAATATATCCCGGTTCCATCATGAACTATCACACATGAGAGCCTGGCGCTCTGGAATTACCTTACTGTATGTAACAAAGCATGTCATATGATTGCATTTTAGATGAGAGGCTACTTTCTCTGAGCCATTTGAAGTCATGCATACATGAAGAGTCAATCTCAGATCTCATAATACAAACCGCCCTTTAAATAAGTCTAGATAGAAAAACAGGAGACTCAAGGACTGGATTTCTTGATTTCTTTGAGGTGCTTCAAGATAATTGCTATTTACCTATAGCAGTGGAGAGCAGTGAGCATCATGTGTGTGGAGTCCAGAGAGTGGATGAAGTTTGGCGGGAAGGCGTTCTTCTGTTTCACTGTGTCTGGCCTCCTGTGAAGGGACAGACAAAAAACAAGAAAATACATTCAAGTCAAGTTTATTCATAAAGCAAGTTGACCAAATTCAATAAAATCAAAGAAAAATACAATAATAAAATGCAGTAAGATAGATTAAAATATCATAAGATAAAAGGATAAAAAGAGAATTAACAAAACAAACAAGGGCAGCCTGAGGAAACAAGTAAAGCAGAATGGTTACGGCATTTACAGTAAACACCAGTTTATGTTCCTTTAAGATTTCTTTAGCATCATTAAACTGACAGAGCATCTTTATCAACAATAATGTGACTTTCAACGTGAAACAGAACCGGTGGGTATTGAATAATATGATTGGATTCTAAAGTGGTGATACAGTGAGATAAGGAGCTGATAGTAGCACTACAAGAGGTATTTTTTCTGAGGGTCAGGGGTTAATGGGAAGTCTTGTTTAGAGACCTGTTTCCATTGTGGACTTTTTATTATAACCACAAATCAAATATAATTACACTAACAGAAATAGCACTGGTAACAATATTATTAAAGGCTGCACCGTGAAATAGTATTTGTTTTCCGTGCAAATCAGAAAGTCTGCAGAAATGTAGGCGTGACATAAAAATAAATATTACAAGGTAATAAAAAGGCAGTGCTCCTGCTACTGATGATGGAGCTGGCAGTAAGAAGAAGAAGAAAAAAAGCATCCTGCCAATCTGCATCCCCATGTTCCCATTACACTGAGCCTGTGCCATTCAAATCCTCTGGGCTGCCACAGAGCAGAACGCTCCTCTAATGGAAATGCAGACAGAGCGGAGAGAGCAAAGTGCGCACACACACACACACACACACGCACACGCGGTATCTGTCCTTCAGTGTTGTTTGTTGGAAAAGTTAGATGGTTTTTTTTTTTATCCGGGTGCTTTTAGTTCTTGAGCTGAACAAAGACAAGGAACCTGGATTTTTATCTGCAGGCACACTCGGCTCGCGAGAACAAGACTGTCACCCTCTTTTTTCATTCCCTTTGTCTCACATCTAAGTTCACACACAAACCATACATGTGACCTTTTAATTCCCAGAGGCCTGACAGACTCGAGAGTTACACAGTCAGTACTCTAAGGATTCGCAACCACAGCTGAGCTTGCTGAAGTGTCACTGTTCTCTCTAAAGAGCAGGATGTGGGTTCACCTGCTATCCCAAGAGATCCTGAGAGTATACATACTGTACAACTTTTATAGCTTTTAATGTTCCCATTACATCTTAGATGCCTGGATAATATGCATGAGAGAGACACAGAGGGAAATGCAAAAAACTGCTAACACTACTTAATACATACTTTAATGATGTACAAGCCTTTTTATAATAACTTTTTAAATTACACAGGAAGTGCAATTCTGGCTGATCCCATCTGTGTGTGTGTGTGTGTGTGTGTGTGTGTGTGTGTGTGTGTGTGTGTTTGTGTGTCTCTCTGGTATGAAGAGCTGAAGAAAGTCAGACGTGGCGATTGTGTCAAGTGTAGCTCAGAATGTGGCCTGTGAAACATTGATACTTTCTTTAACAGCAAATGTCATTATATATCTGATTATATCTGCGAATGTTTAAAACTTACACTAAACTGGATAACTGCAATTTAACCCACTATTGGAATTCTGTATTGCACTTTTGCCGAGTTGTCACACACACACATCAACTTTAATGAAACATGTACTCATAATAACAAATTGGACATAATTTTTCACTAATTTCTAAGCTTCTCATTTCTGTTTGTAAAAACCTCAGTTCAACTTCTTACAACCGAAACCGGAAGAGTAAAAACTATGCTTTCAAAGTTTCTAAACTTTTCGGCTTGCATTTGCTAATATATGATAAACGCAAAGTTACACCAGAGTGCGAGAAGGCAATTAGTGAAAACGTCCACTGGAGACAGATCCTTTGTGCTGCTGAAGTTCCTGAGGATGTAAGCTAATTGTCTCAGGAGAGCTCCACTTTCTGCTTTCCTCCACCTCTAAGAGCCAAATGGAGAGTTATCAAGTGGTTTGCAGATACATTTACAAAACTTGATGAAACAAAAAGAAAACTGCTGTTAAAACATTCTTTCTCTCACCAACCATCCCCAGTTCAGACTGGCTGGTGCCACTCGAGAAATGAGTGGCAACATTGCATCTGCTGCGGGTCAGTGTTTGTGGAGAAACAGATGGAAGGAGAAAGTAGTCACAGGAGGACTTACTCTTTGGAGTCATGGTTGATCTGGAGGTTGATTTGTTGCATGGTGCTCTTCAGCTGTAGAGGCAAAACAGAGACGAAGAAAAGACAGGGTCAATAATATCTCTTCCATTAGGCTTGTGAAGGCAGTAACGTCAGGTCCAGACAAAACCACTGACATAAATGTCGGAAAATATTGATATAAAAAGAAGCTCCTTCATGTAACTGACCCAGAAATTTATTAGATTTAAAAAAAGGACATTTGATACCTGGATACAGCCTTTATCTGGATATATATTTTCCAAACAATTTTTTTCATATGATGCAGCCATGAAAAAAAAAGGTTTGCCATGGTTTCATATTTCACTCCTGAAAAGCATGACATTGTTTCACAAGTCTTGAAACAAAAACTCTATTAGGGCTGCAAGAACTAAAAATCACTTTTGGATAATTTTAAAAATTATTTTCTTGATAAATCAATTATTTATTTGTTGGGTATTCAAAAGTCATGAAATTGAGAAAAAAAATCATAACATGTAAAGAAGCAGAAGATTACATCAAAGTCCAAAACGCTGAAATGTTCACTTTACCACCTCATACAACAAAAAGAGCGAAAACTACATACACAGTAATAGTGTTATTTTGATGCAGTGTGATGCTTTAAACAAAACATCAGATATCGAGAAAGTGAGGAGGATGAAACCTAAAGGCTGAACAATAAAATATCCTATGCTAAGACACAGAATAAAACAATGGGCTGAATATAAGAATTGAATTCCTAAACTTAAACTGCAAGTGTGGAATGTTTTTTTTAACACTGTAAAAGAAACTTATATTTGAAGGTGTTTAATCAGTTTATTTCCTCATGAAGCCTTAAATGACACAGCAGATGATTTGAATTTGAACTAATCTGGTTCATCACCGCCTCCACCAAGCAGGTTGTGTGATTGGTTCGGTGCGTCTGGTTTTTTTTGCTTTTTTGTTTGCAGAATAATCAAAAAGTTGTAGACAGATTTGCATGAACGTTTTATCAAAGATAGGTCTCATGAGTAAAACTTTGGGAGGGATCCAGAACCAGGATTATTTTTTTAACGATTCTTTACCATTGCGAGCTAGAACACAAGTTGACATTTTGAATCAAATCCTCACAAATAAATAATAGATAATATTAATAATAATAAATATGTAGGTCAGATGCAGACGGGAATTAAGGTTTTGGGTAAAAAAGAATGTAGGTGGGGGGTTGCTCAGCCTTTGCAGAGGTTTGCACTATCTGACTGCTCTTGATACTTTATATTCAGAAGATTATTAAATCTGTCTATAAATCCACAGCTGACATGAGTCACTTATGGACATTTACCCTCCAAAAAGTAGTAGTATCTAAGAAAATTACAAACCATTTCCATTTCATGACTGTTCTACAATGGTTCATAGTGGATTCTCCTCAGCCTCCTTGACCAGAACCCACGGTGAAAAGGGAATTTATTATCAAATTATGCTTAATAAACCGAAGAATTATATCCCATCCTTCTATCATTCATCCATGTTACCAGCTGCTTAAGTAGGTCAGTGGCCACAGGGAGCCCGGTGGCACTGGAACTCAGCGTGAACCTTAGAAGATGTAACAGTGGTTTACAGGTTCAACTTGTCTTTACTAAATGATATAGTTGTGGTTGTTCCTGTAGAGTCCATTTTTAATGGATTTAAATTAGATGCATTATCTCACATTGTGATTAATGGTTCTGATTAATGGCTACTTCTTAAAAAAGTTTAAGGGTTTAATAGTTTTATCTATAATGACTTTATAGCAACACATGAGGGCATTGGTAGTCCCAAGGGGTCCGGGCTGAAAGCAGATTATAGTGAGCTGTGTTGTATTGCTTTTGGTTGTCAGGTAGAGTACTGTGATGTGTTCTATGGTAAACAAACAGTCAGCTCTGTCAGGGAAGCTTTTGGGTCAGTGAGAGGAGTGTGTGAACACTTCAGAGTGACCTTGTCAAACCCAGCACGACTTGATCTCTTTACTGGTTTCTGTAAATATTCCACAAAATGGGGATTTCCTGGAAAACGGACACCTGGAGACCGGTGAATCCCTCTCTCTGCTATGTCCCACACTGATGTTTAGTTTAAAACAGAATTACATCGCATTAGGAAATTAAACACACATTAATTCACACAAGAACCGGAAATGAGTCAGTTGAAGTTGACGCACTTTCACTATGGACAGGAAAGAAATGGAAACTGCTCTGGCCGGGCCGGGACCCCGCGACCAGGGAGAAGGAACTGCGACGCACTAACCACTCAGCCAAAACCACGTAGTTGCAGTGCATGTCTCTTAAGGTGTCAATGAGTGATGTTTACAAAATGCACTCACATTGTTGTGTGGTGCGGTCCGCACCATTTTTTTTCGGCGCACAGACAATAAAAACCAGACAGCTAACGGAACGTGAGGAAATATTCGCAGATTTTAAAAGTAGGTAGTACTCAATCATAGTGATTGACGATTCTATTTGATGTCATTGATTGAAGAAAGGTGAACAAAAAGAGGTGGCAAATAACGCTCTTGAACACAAACTATTTCCTCATCATTCATAACACAATCTCAGCTAGTTCTTAAGATAACTTCTAGGATAAATTCTTAAGACCCATCTGTGTGTTTTTTGGGGGGCGATACACACAACACTCTCCCAACACCCAAGCCATTACTGACAGTTGTTCTTAACGGAGAGAAGACTTAGCACTCTAATCTCGCAAGCCTCGAGGGGTCCGTCCAGTGATCCATGCCGAGGCGTCTGCGGCAGGGCATTCTGTCACTGACCCCTGGAACCGTGCCTGGGTGAGAACGACAGGCTACTATCAGGACAGAGATAAGACTGGCAGCAGAGAGCTGTAAAGGGGGCACAGTGCATTAGTGCGTTTGCCTCGCTTTCAGCTTATACGAACATATCTACATGCCTCTAAGTCTGTTCCTCTGCCTGAATTCTGTCTTTGTTCACTAATGGAAAGCAGCTTTAAAGCAGAAAGATTTTTTTTTTCTATTTCAATTAAATTATATTTAAGCATATCTGTACTCCCAGTGATTTTATTGTAAAAAGGCATTAGAAATCATTACTGTTTAGAACATTTACCTGTGATCATATGAATGAATAAAAAATGTGCACATGTTTTTTCTCATATTATCACAGGGCTCACATGAGGACAGATTTGCATTCTGCTGCTTGTTCTTGGGTTAAATACATGGAATTACATCATAAACACACAAAATAAACAAACACATATATTCATGCTGTGCAGCATGATGGCTCGGGGGTTAGAGTTGAGGGTTTTACATGTCGTGTTCAGGGCAGAATAGGTGGATCAGCTCATGTCAGTTGTTGCTTGGCTTTATACTGCCACTGACAGTCCACAATTTCAACGTGTTCATCATCTTTATTGCAAACAACTCTGACAAACAGACCACAGCATGACCACTGTGCCAGCGTGCCTTTCTGAAGAAATTCACATGCCTCTGCAGTTGTAACTTTACCCGTTCAGCTTCAGTCTTGGTCTGTAATGACCTCCTGGAAAACTGCAAACCAAACATTTCGTGTGGGATGTGCATTAAGACCTCCATTAATAACGTCAGGTGACACTATCTGTAAATTGATCCACTGACCCATTGCCAGTGTCAGTATAGCTGCTTTCAGACAAGCACTGATGTCTGGATATTTTCCAGGTATTATGATTACAGTAAACAAAAACACTGCTTTTCACGGCAGAGTTATTGTCATGTCCTGCTTCCTGCTGCTCTACCCAGACGCTGCATAAAGTTACGGAGATTTTCCTGCTGTTGCGTCTGACTCGGATAACCTCATGCTGTGGTCGTCATGTGAGAGGGGCAAACTACGGAAAATGTCCGGACGTAATTTTGCGGACATTTTTCGGAGGTTATGTCTGAAAACTTTTGTCACTCACTGCAACTTTGTTTGAGATATTCTATCCAGATGACTATTCATTGAATGTAAGGCTTTAACATGTGAATTAATATCTCCATATCTTAGTAAGAACATCATGGATGTCGTGATAGTCTCTCTATATCAGGTGTGGGGATCTTCTTGTGGAGCTGCTAGAACCAAACAGTGAAATTGTCCCAGTGTCAGTTTCTGGCGTCTGGCCTGCGATTAAACAACATACATAACAAATACTTTCCACCTAGCCAATTGTAATATATGGTGTCCCACTTCATGTTTGATAGTAAGGAGGAATTACTGTCTTCGCAAGCAATGCACGACACTAGCAAAGGTAAGGGTTTGTTTGAAAAACCAGCTGTGAGAGGCATCATCATCGACTGACATCCAATGCCTCGCCATCTAACCTGAGGGGAACATGAATGTCTGCACAACAGGGGAAGTCAGAAGGCCACCAACATCCAACATCATTAGGATACATCAATGTCTGCACAAAATATTGTGTCAGTCAATCCAGTGGATACTGCGATTATTCAGTCTAGAACAGCCAACCAATCAACTGATCCTGTCACCCTGAGAGCCATGCTGCTAAAGTAACACATATATATATATATATATATATATATATCTTTATGACTATCCAGTGTTTTCTCAACTGCCTTAAGGTAATGTTATTTTTATCAACATCTTGTCTTCTACTTTAACTAGAAAATGTGTATACTGTACTTCTCCGCAACAGATTTCTATATGATAGACGTGTTGTTAAATTAACACTCTGAAAATATTAGCCACATGCATGTAAAATAATGCATTGATAGAGTGGGATTAAAGTGACAGGTGTTCACATGAATGGAAGTATATCAAAGCCAGCTAGCCATTTGGTTTGGCAGTTCCAGTCGATTGCCTGAAGGTCGCTGGGTGATGAATGACAGAATCAAACAATTATCAAGAGATTGTTTTAAAATAGAAGCGCAGTGTGGAGAAACCCCATTAGTTTTTGCCATGGCTGCGATCCCATCCATCATAGCTCTAGGTGGACTGTTTGGAGATCTGTCCATCATTACGCTGTTAACATCCCAGATGTGTGTCCTGACGAAACGGTTTCGATGCCGGTGATGGAGCGAATGTGGTGTAAAAAATGGTGAGAAATGGAGGTTACCTTTGATTTGAGTAATGGACTGACACCCTGTAAATGAGGTCACCATCGTACGCTGTACTACTGTTCATTATAATGAATATGTGCATGAACTGTGTACACACTCTTACTCAAACCCCGAGGCTGTGATGGATGAGACCTTGGCTCACCCCGCTGTGAGTCTGTTGGGAATCTACATCACCGGAGAGTTTACAGATGGTCATGGACACAGAAGCCATCGGTCACCACACATGAGCCATGCTGCCAAGAGGGGAATCCCCATTCATCACAAAGTGGTTAATAACACTGGTCTCATCTACGCTTCATACACCTCCTTTCTCTGCTGTTCCGGGTCACCTGGTTCCTCTACCTCACCTGAACCAGTGGGAGCCTCGTAGTCACACACACACCGTAGAGTCTCGCCACAGCTCCACTGACAATTTCCAGACCATCTTTCTACCAAACGTTTCCCTTTTCAACCTCTCTGTCCTTGTATTTCAAACTGTATTCATTATTTTGCAAGATCCACATCACATCATGCTACCTCTGAGAAGGGCTTAGTTCTGTTCCAAGGCAAGAGGAGTCATGGAGGGCATCACGTCTGCATTTAGAAATACGTAGTTCACCAGAATAAGAATGAAAAGCAGACTCATTGCACAGAATTATAGTAAAGGACCTGAGTCTTTCTCCAAGTCTGCTTTCATCCTGCTTCTGTACAAGGGAAAAGAAAGCCAGACAGAGTCATTTGTTAACTAGGGTAGCAACATGAGACTGCACAGAGCAGTCCTAAAAATGACTAGAAAGAGATGCAACTCATCCTAAAGGATCACAAAGAGATGTAAGACAGTTACATAAAGACACAAAAAAGAGAAGAAAAATCTATACAGTGACACAAAATCAACAAAGAAATACCAAACAACTGCAAAAAGATCCTGAATGACCAAAAAGAGAAGCAAAACAACCGTAATGAGTGACAAAAGTGAACATACACTATTTCATCTGAATGTCTGGTCTTCAGGGGGTCTTTCATGTCTGAGCCTGTGGTCTCATTATCTGTCCATGATTAGTAAGTTTGTTTTTTTTACTTTTAATTTAAGAGGTATTAACTCCTGGGTGTTCATGTTGCCCTATTGCGGTGGGTTTATGTCACAAGAAAATACTATCCTGTTTTGTACTGAACTAATAAAGATATTATTGACAGAGCTTTAATTTCCAGGGAAATTAAAAAAGCAAAACCCTAATTAAATTAATCTGATTCTTTCCACAATCCACACAGAGGACATTAGATCACACACTTTCACAAATCCAGCCAATCCAGCTGATGTCTCCCATGTGTCACCGTCCGGCGAGAGTGAGATTTCACTGTAACCTTGCCTGGGAGGGGGCATGAAAAAATAAACAGGGATTCTGAGCCAGAGTGACCTCTGATCCGATTAGTATCTCCAAATCCTGTTAGGCATCCTCCCTGATGTATGTTCATGCACTATTCGGCTACTCCTTCCTACTCTAGTTTCCTCACCTTGCATTAGCCCTGGAAAATACTCCATTACACAGTTCGAACTGTGCACACATCTCTGCAGGCACACTAAGAACAACCAACAAAGAACAACCAAGAGATACACACTCCTATCTGCCACTGTAGCTACTTTCTCTCCACTTCTTGATTCTGACTGCGCATCACACTTCATCTTCCCACTCTATCTGGAGTCTAATTACTAACGACACTCAGAAACACCGTGGCCTTGGATTTAAGAGGCAGAGGGGAGACTGGGAGATTGAATTTAATCCAGCTATGCAGGGGAAAGGTGACCTTTCCGGAGCTGGTTTCATTTTCGTTGCTCAGTGATGCAACTGGATTAGAGAATTATTGCAGGGGATGAAAAAAAGTTATCAGTGAAACGCAAGTTAAGACCTCATTCTCCTGTGAAGTCGTCTCTTCATTCATGCATTTATTAAAAGAAGCAGATCAAATCAATGGAGCGTACCCTACTGCATCGACAGTGAGCTGCCCCCTCAGGGATTCACAATCTGCCACCCTCGCTCTCTTGCACCTGCTTTTGAGGTGTCAACGCCCCCCCCCCCCCCCCCCCCCCCCTCCAGTCTAACCTTCTGCTTGGTGTCATACTAACTGGGCAGGCAGCTCACTGGGTCAGCCTATGAGCTGGATGTCTACCGCTGCTTGGCATCATATGCTATATGCCTGTCTCCGTCTTTCAGTTAGAAAATGAGCTAAAGGATATCAGAGGTCAGAGGGGTTTTATATAATAACACACACGAATGCACACAAACATATATACACACACACACGAATGCACACACACACACACACACACACACACACACAAATGCACACGAATGCACACGAATGCACACGAATGCACACACACACACACACACACACACACACACACACACACACACACACACACACACACACACACACACACACACACACACACACACACACACACACACACACACACACACACACACACACACACACACACACACACACACACACACACACACACACACACACAAATACACACAAACACAAACACACACACTATCTGCAGAGGTGCTGACACAGACATGTTATCTCTAAGGCCTGTTACTGTCATGGTCTCCATAGTGACAAACAGCTCTAGTGATGTTGTTCTGGTCCATTAGAGTTGGACCACTCACAACAATCACAATACTCCACCAGTGATGCACTCCTGCATCGAACCTATCGAGACCTGGGGAGCCAAGCTGGGAAATCTTACTGCAAAGCATTCGGTACTTAAGGCTCCATGATAATTTGGGTATCCTGCATATGAGAATACTGAGAGTTGGATTTTTTTTTGGGGTGTAGCAGAAGAAAAATATATAAATCTATAGTGGAGGAAAAGAGGAGAGAAGAGAGAGAACAGTGAATTATTTGAGTTTAGCCTAAACAATGTTGATGGCAGGAACAAAGGGTCTTGGTTGTGAGTACACTAAATCCAAAACCAGAACACAACACGTCTCTCAAACTCACTATTTACTTTGAGATATTAGTCTGGAAATATTTGAGTTGGACGGCCCAATGACTGGCGAGAGCATCTTGTCATGTTAATCATCTGAAAAAATGTAAAGTAATGTTGTCTAATCACAAAGGCAGTGCCACTGATTCTTACCACATTGTCAGACAACAGTGAGTGAAGCTGAATTTGTGGGCTGTGCCGTGTGAAGAAAACAGCTTGTTCTCACCAGCTGACCGCTATTCAAAGCGTGGCTGTTCTTGTAATTATAATTGTGTGAAAATACTCGGCTGGCAGCCACTCATCAGTTGCTTCATCAGAAATTCCATCAAATCCAATGAAATATAATGAAGGGAAAATGATGATTCTCTTTAAAGTGATGATCCAAAGCACCTCACTGCCTCACAGAAAAGATGTGTCTAATCTAACACATATTAAACAAAGTTGGTACACACAGGCGTTTCTACTACTTGTCAGTGGGTGAAGAGAGGGATTAATGAGTATTTTGTATATTGTGCTATGAAAAGGTCAGTTGTGTGAGTATTGAGAATGTTGTGAAGGTTAAAACAAAGATAAGAGGAGGAGCACAAACAGATGAAGATGCAAGAAGATAAACATCAACAAGGTTAGATGGCTGATTTCTGTAAATACATTAAAATGTAGACAGGTCTGTAATTGGCCACGCTGTCTATCATAGAGTGTGAGAAACTATGCTGAACACTCAGAAGGTCGCTGAAGGTCACCCAGAGTGGGTGTGGTGCATCAGACTAATAGCACTGCTGCTAATTCTAACAGCAACTGTGCTAGTTAAAAAACATTGCTATTATCTGTGAAAGCGTGTGATATAACCCACACACAGACGTGTGTGTACGCTTTATTATAGTTTCAGACTCACCACTTGGATGCGTGTGCGATGGTAGGGCTGGATGATGGGTAAACCGAGGGGTGTCACCCACTCCACGGAGTAGCCAGACTTGGAGATGAGCCTGGCGCTCTCCGTCAGCCAATCCTGCAACAGAGGGATGTCAGCAGAGATAAGGTGAGGGCACACAATGGATCGAGGGGTCCACTTAGAAAACATTCAATGCGCTTCACCAATTGAGTCTCAATACCTGCCTATTGTGTTTATGAGGATAACCAAGCAATTATGTTTCACACGCTGAGCTAAATTCAGATAGCTGGCTGATTAAGTTTTATGTTCTATTGGGTCAAGAGTGAAATATATCAGGATATAAATATAAAGACACTATGGTGCATTTGGTACAGCACATTTCTTCTCTACAGCATCATCAGGTGATTGATGAATTCAGGTTTGCTGCTTCTTTAAACAGGTGCCAACGATTGAGGCAAACTTTCTGAGGAACAGGTGAGGAGTTGTTGCCTATGCTAAAAATTGCAAATGCAACACTGCTTTTTACAGATCGTCTGGCACAGTTTGTCCCCAGGAATGGAAGCCCTATTAATGTCCCACATGTGCCTCCAAACACATTCATACCGAGCTGTAGGAGAGATAAATACATCTTATTGACTCAAGGTAGCAGTCTGGCCCAAAGCTGCTCTATTCATCATCACCTCCCGCCGTATATTCCCACGCACAATGAAATGAAGATAGCATGAAAGCAAAGGAACAGGAGAGAGAGATTAACTCCAGAGATCGCCGGAGAGACTGACAGATCAATCAACAGACTGATAAGACGCAGACAGAGAGGCAGAGTTAAGTGTGGACATTGACTGATTTGTATGGAATGAATGGCAGTGTTGACAGAATAAATGGGAAAAGTACAGAGAATGTGGGAGCGGAGGTCAGGGGTGACATCACCGGCGACTGATCAGCTTCCTCTCTCTTACTCGTACTCATACAGCTCGCCCCTGCGAAATGCAAGAGGATGCGACCTATTTAAAAGCAGCAGGTGCATGAACACGAACACGCGAAAAGCACAAGAACATTAGGTTGGCGCTGAGGTATGACGGGACGAGAATTTTTCATCTGCGACTGGGCCGCCGCCACACGCGCCAGCAGTGGGTGGTGGTTCTATTAGCTCACCAGACTCCTCACTGCCCGTTGAGGTAATGTACAATCTCCTACCAGATGCAGTGCCTACATCTATTAATAGAGTTTGATGAATGGGTGCTGTGTTGGGCTAATAGTGAGGTAAGTTTGTCATGATATAAAATTATGTAACATCCTATATGCAGGAATGGGTCAGTATTGAGAAATTGTAGGAACAGAGGTCTGTGATCGTATAGATATTAACAAGATGTTTCATGGAAGGAACAAAGAAATATGTTTATAATTACAGTTCTGTTCTGCTATTTCAGTCAGTATGGTGGTATGTGAGTTTAGATTAGATCCATGCAAACCCACATATATATGTGTTCAGTATGGGATAACTTATTATTTATCAATGTGTTAATGGTGTTATTCATTTACACTCACTCACATATTTTCCACATATTTAGAATCAAATTACATAGTCCTTTGAAGAAACAAACTGACAAAACAATGTACTGACAAAATGGGTGTAGAGGTGCACTATCGTGGCCGAGGAGAAAGCGTTTTAATACCCGCATATCGTGTTTCTTGATTGAGAAATGTATGTCTGGTTAATGCCTTCATGTCTATTTACTGTTATTTTTTTACTGTTATGTCATCCCTGTTATGCAATTAGCAACGGTTAGTAGGTATTTAGGAAAATGGGACTAATGGAAGCAACAATTGCAGTTGATGGAAGGACAAAACCAGCCATTTATTGTTTCATAAATGAAATGGTGAACTTTCAACAGAATGAAAGACAAAGTAAAACCCTTTAATGCAAGACTGTAACAGTAACACACAAGTTAGAGTGTGTATCAGAATCTTAATATTCCTTTGATCCACGGGGGGAAATTGGGTTTTGGGGTTCAATAAAGAATCGGTGACAATATGGTAGATAATGTAACAGCAAGTAAGCATTTGCATTTGTAATGAACTCACCTGAATCTCTCTGGTCCCTGTAAACATCTCTTTCAAGCTACTGAACACCAGTCGTACCAGGTAGTGGGACGCATCCCATACAGAATCCTGTAAATTAAATTAAATATAAACATCATTAAGATTGTGTATTCACTTTTGTTTCTCCACTAAATTTTGAAATTAAGATAATTCCACAGAACACTCTATAATACTTAATACTTATTTTTCACTCCGTTATATAGTAGGGATTAACATATAATGCTAATGTTAATGAAAAAAGGCTTATTTCTCATATTTCTGATATGTGGCCCCCCTCAGTAGGAGTTGCCTCACCCCCTCATGCATCCCCCTGCAATCATTCACAATTACACTTCCCACTAATTCCCTATTTAAACAATTAGGGGCATTATGCATAAGTCATTTAGCACAATCCACTGGCTGTGAGAGGGTAGATACGCTGACAGTAGGATCATGCTGATCCCATCTATACACACAATGAGATTATTGTAAGGAACTATATAGCTATATACAGATAATATGCACTACAGTGCCGCAAGATTAAATGCTTACATTTTCCTGCCGTGGTGTCATTTGACTGGCTGTGCCCATCATCAGACCATTTATATCCAACCCAATCGCAAAGTGTGATAGTTTTTAACCAAAAATGGATCCAGAGTGGCTGTGCAGAGGATATCTAATACTATACTTATTGCTGTATTACACGCATGGCCTCCCTGATATACAATATTTCAATTCACAGCAATAAGATAATATGTAAATTGTAACTGTTTAGTAAGTAACTGTTTTTAAAAAACGCTTTCGCTACATGAAACAAAAATTACATCAGAGCCAGAATTGGCCAATTAAATGACAGTGATCGCTTCTCCTCGAGCAAATGTTCACACCTAAACTATTTTGCAGAGGTCTCATCACTGCATCCTGGGCAAGGTGCCACCCAAAGGGTTGTGATTGGTTTAATCAAAATAAAAACAAGCCAGAGTGTTTTTCCACTATAGCATAATGATAATGGCTTCAGAGAGACCATTCTCAGGTGCTCATGGTGCTATAAAGATTGGTCTGGCTATGCAAAATTAGGATCAAACTTTCAAAGAATTTGTTTAGGCAAACCTTCCATGTTCCTTCGAGCTGATGCAACGGACAATGGGGCAATAATGTGAAAGGGGGGTAAGACCTCAGAAGAGAAAAGCTTGTACTTCATTACAAGTCCATCTGGGCCAGTGTGTCTGTGAGAATGTATAGCCTGAAAGGAAAGTGTAACAAGAGTCCCAAATAGAGGAGTTCCTCTGCTAAGAGGTCAGTCTGTCATACGCTGAAACAACGCTAAAAATAAAACATTGTGCGAGGGGACTCCCTCAGCCACCACAACCACCACAACCGTACCTTGGGGAACTCATCAATCTCCTTCAGTCTTTTCTCTATCTGCAGGCGTCCCCCATATCGTGTGACTCCGTACACCACAGTCATCACCGTCTGTTTAACCACCTTCCTGCTGATGAATCCCTCCAGGACCTGGGCAATCTTCAGACCGGTCTCTGCATCCCGTGCTCGGAACTCTTCCACCTGAGACATACACGCACATGTATAATTAATGTAAAACATTCATGCAAATGATGAACAGCCCCTATTGAAATATGTCCTTCGGAAGACATTTTAATGCTAATCCTCAAATACACATGCATTTTCAATCTGGCTGTGACTAAGGGTTATTTTCAGTTTTGATTATTCCACCAATTTTTTTCAAAATTAACTAAATAATTGTTTATGTATTAAATCTCTTGAAGCCCAGAGTGATACCAACAAATTTCAAATGTGTGAAATTAATTTACCAATTAATAGACCATTAAAACAGTTTATTTATTTATTATTTACTTATTTGTTATTTTCTGCCAACAGCTATTGGAAAAATCGTGTCAGTGGGGGTGGAGTACATGCCGCTACACTACTTCTGCATTAGTGAACTAATCCAGCATCAGCAGAAAACATGTCCGTGCGACTTCGGCAGTTTTTTTTTTCATATTAAAGCATTTTATCTTTATTTCAGTGACGACTCACAGGTGACTAAGTGACTTGATGACTCTGCCTTAGTCTGTCACTCACTACTACTGTTCATGCTCCTAAATATACTTTAATTCCCAGATGTCGCAAAGCAGGGCTTCATTCTCCGATATTGTAAAGCTCTTCCTTTTACTCTTTGATTACATTTTAATGAATGAACTCTTCCTGACACGAAGTAGGAAGCGTAGCCTTATATGGTTTTATTTGGCCGTTAATTATGCTAATTTGCGTTCCCAGGCTGAAATACACACAGTTGGCCTTCATCATATTTACGAAGGTAATTTACACGTTTCAGAAGATAGAAGCGTTTGATGAATCCAACGTGGGTACGAACGAATGTAAGAGAAATTTAGGAGAAGAATACGACATGAGGCCCATTGATTCCTAATGTATTGAGATGTCACAGGATCACAATTAACTTTAAATTGTTTCTCCATAAAAAACAAAGCATGTTCACAGCAGCTGGGTACTTCTGATAACATTGTATACACAATTGCTCTTCGAGCCGTTGGATGCAGGAGGCTGGCTACTCTCACTGCACTCTGATGAAATGCATGATAAACTAAGCACTTTTAAAAAGCAAGACCTGAAGTTAGTAACTTCATATATCTGTCACTCACTGTGGGATCTAGTCAGTCATCTGAATTTTAGCAGTGCAACGTGCCTTGCAACTGAAATCAACCACACTTCCATTATCTTTTGCCCCTTTCAACGTTTCAAAGAATGGGAACAAAACGCTGCAAACCAAAAACTGCCCACTGGTGCTGACCTGCTGTGCTACTCCGCTGTACACATCCTGGGGCAGGTCACAGGGCATGAGGTTGACTGATGTGGCACCGATCACATCTCTGCCTAAAGCAGCGTAGTGCTGGAGACCATTACAGGAGCCGTCCTGAGCAGAGGTGAAGAGAGGGGAGGAGAGATTAAAGCAGTGGAGTGGAGGAGGAGAGAGAATAGGGAGAAAGAATTACAGAGGTCAGAATGGAAGAGGGCAGCACAGTGAGAAGTGTTAAAGGTGAACCAGACAAAGAACAGGTGATTTAAAGAAAGTAGAAGTGGAACAAGTACAAAGTGAATGTGAAGAGAAGAAAGACAAAACAGAAACAGAGGATAAAGGGTCAGATGAAACACATGCCCATCAGCTCAACAGATGAGAAGAAAACAACTTGGTTGAGGCTGTTAGTCGCAGTTCATAACAACATATCACCATGTCCCAGAACCAAGAGCAACATGGAGCATTTTGCACTTGATGTCAGATAATCAAACCATCTGTGAGCATCACTCAAAGCAACATCTGAATTGGTTTAAGAATCAGACAAAGGAGAGAGTGTGATTCATTTTTACTTCACACTATTTTCATTATCAGTTGTATTTTGTTATTTCTTCGTAGGGTTTTAAATAAATATTACAGTGCGGAATTGGTCCTGTTCCTACCCACCTGAATATTTTTTCTTTTTACATTTATTTTCTGTAAGAATGTGGCATCACATTCCTTTCTAATGTGTAGACAAACACCTAATGTTGAGGCTACAGCTGTATGAAAATGCATTATGTTTGTGTTTTTCAGTGAGGTTACTATTATATTCTGCAACTTTAAAGAAAAGCTTTCAAAAAACTGACTCCTTTTGTCTATTTAAATTATTTCCTTTCCCTTATTTAGCAGCACACATCCATTCACAAATCAATTGGACGTAAATGTATTAGATTTTTATTTTTAATTTAATAGTATGTCTACTGTAGTGGACTTAGGAATTAAGAATATTAACAAATAAAAGCCAGAGATTATGTTTAAGGTGTAAATCACTGAATTCAAGGCATATGACTGCACAAAACTGACAGTATTATCGAGGATTTGTTTGTTGCTATGGTCTGTGGAAGAAAAAAAGCTGGGACTTAAATGTCAGACCTCAAGCTGTGGTCTGGTCTTTAAGATTAAGGCTGGTGGTTTATGACAGATGACATAAAATGGCCCCCCTGTGGCTGGAGAAGTCTGGGCTTGTTAACCTTGATGAGCCCTCTGAGACAGCACTATTAAAAATGACAAACTGGCACACATCTTCAGAGGCTATAAATTAGAACTATAATTGGCCAAAGGTACAGCAAGAAGAGTAAATTCCTGAATAATATCTTCTAATCATCTTATATCTGTCCATTTCCATTTCATCACATGATAATGAATTGACCCTCACATTTTGGTCTTCGATTCAATGTCTTATTAAAGGAGACATTGTTAGGTGATGGGACATTCAACTTGCTATGTATCTCTGTAAACAGATAAATAATAATTTTATTTGTGAGTGTTTAATGGTACCTGATGAACGGGAAACTTAGAGATGAACTGTGTTGATTCAGGAGATCTCACAGCGTTGGCGATCTCCATGCAGCAGGCCAGAGCCTGCCAAGGCTCATCTGCATTCATCCACCACTTCTTACCCTGAGAAAGACAAAACACAAGCACATAGCCCATTATCTTGCCTATATAAATATATTAAAGCAAATATATTATTTATTTGCTTTAAGCTTTGACAGCTCATATCCATTTTAGATTACTTATTATATCAGTATGACAAGAATGTGCAAGTCACAAAACAGAATAGGTCTTAGTATATCTTTCAGAAGTGCGTGCGTGTGCTTCAGTGGGCTTTACTGACATTCAGAGGGTTGTCGGCTGAGTCCAGTATGTCCTCCATGATCGTGTTGGCGTACTCCAGTCGTTCCTGTAGTGAGCTCCTCTTCTTTAACCCTGTCAGATTGACTAAGTGGATCTTTAGCCAGTCCAGGCCCTTGGGACCGAGGAGCTTCCCCTCCGCAAATATAAGGATGGCCCGAGTCATGTCGCTTCCAAGGTGATTAAAGTATGGAGGACAGGGGTAGGTCCGACCCCTGAAGTCCATGTTGTGAGGGAACCAGAAAATTTCATCTCGCATGTGGTTGGCGATGGAGAGTTTATAGAGAGCATCCATACGCAGGCTGTGCATCTCACTGCATTTCTTTTTGGCAGAAATCATCTCTCTTTTCATTTGGGCCTTATCAGAAGCTGTATAAGTGGGATCTTGGGGGTTGAAGTGGTCTATTTTAGGGGCCTCTGACAGGGGAGGAGGGATATCTAGTTTATCATTACCCCGATCATTGAAGATGGAGATAATAATATCCAACAGGGGTTTGTTGATCCTCCAGGCACAGTTGCCCAGCTGGTTGAGAGAGTCGAGGACTGCGTGGAGGCTCTGGCATTTCTCCAATAACACCTCATGTTGAATGGCCCCGACCAGCGTGCGCATCAGCTTAGTTGGTGTCAGCAGGTAGGCTCCAAACTTGACAGAAGTCCAGGGCACTGGAGGGCACAGCATGGGCATCACGTAGGAGTCAAAGATCAGCTCGGTCTCCATGGCTTCTTGTTGCATCTGGGTCAGGATGGGGTGGGGCTTGATGAAGCCGATCTGGTGGGAAAACCATCAGGGGAAATCCAATTAGATACCTCAAATGATTATCTGCAGAAAAGAAAACTCTCTTGTAAACAGAGACAAAAGTGTCAATTACATTAGCTCAGTTTATTTTAAATTAAGGTGGAGGTTAATCAGGCAAGTGTGACAGGTTTAATTTCAGGATATGAACATACACAAGTAGATGATCTATAAATCTGGACATCCGTTTCATATCAGTTTAAATCAAGAAGAGCAATGTACAACCTCTGTACTGGGTACATATGCACACAACTCTCCAGAGATGTCATTCCTCTGTTCATACCACTGACATCAACAAAAGACACAGGTAGGCAGCTGCATCAATCTTTACACACTTACACACTGGAGCTTCAAGATTGCAAATTTTCAGGTGAAACTTTTTGTCTTTTCTTTGTTTACTTGTTGAAAATCCTGGCGAGTGGCAGGGTAGGAGGTGAATAACTAGATGCTGATCCTCTGATACAATTTTTGCTTTTTGATGTGAGAGGATTAGTGTCCTAATTTTAATGCAAAACATTTCGAGCACGTACAAGTGGACATTAAGACCCTCATGAAGGAAACAGAAAACTAGAAAACACCCCAGAATTGCTTGCATGATTCAGACTGTCATGCTGTGCTGTAAAATCATTATGATGCTCCCCTGATGAGCTAAACTCCAAAGAGAAAAAGAAAGACAGGAGAAATGACAGAAGTATGAAAAATACACAAGACCAAAATGATTTCCCTTCGTGAAATTGCTTTCTACCTCTCTTCCCTGACACTGTTGCCTCACCTTCCTGCAGGGTCCCATGGCAATAAATCAGCAAGCCAATTAAGGGGACACTAAAAAAGGGATTAGCCTGGAACATATTCATCTTACTCAACTGTTCCCCCTGCCAATTCATGCAGGGATGAAATGGTTTTATAATCCACACTCTTTGGAGCTTCACATTGGATAGGAGGCTGTTCAAATTTTCAAGGTAACAGGCTATAGCACGTTAGACACTCTCCCTGTCGAAATGAAGGTCAAGTGTTTTCAGGTATATCTTTTAGTTCTATACCGCTATGCTTCTTTCCTTGTTAATGAAAATGTCAACTGTACAAATACTTAAACCTTACTTGGTCAATCTTTTAATCAGACTAATTATGTGTAATTTTCAAAAAGTCACAAGGAATATAATATGACTGATGGAGGGTCATTAACCTTTTTTTCATTTTCCATATATAATCCTTTCAAATACTTAAATACTCAATGTTTACAGGAGATTCCGATGACTAATCCTTAACCATTTTTTCCACATAAATCTCAGATGAAAAGATCATTCTTGGTCTGGATTAATGTTCGGGGAATCCTGTTACCAGGTTGTAAAAAGTATTCATATTCTCTCAGATCTGAAATTTAAATGGTTTTAGCCAGATGTCCTCTAAGAATCCAGGGGACCAGTGTAAATCATTCTATTTAGGCAAGAATCTGCATCGTCCGGACGGTACCTGTCGGGTGCTACGGAAGGTGTACATGTGGTAGAGGATTGGGATGAGCTTCCTGTCGTGGGCTGAGTTTAGGGCGTCACTATTAATTTTGAGGTTCTTGACCATCATGTCCACCATGCAGGTGCCCAGCTCCAGAGTTACTATGTATGGCCAGCTTGTCTCGCCTCCCTGCAGCCTTGGTCCTGAACTGTGCTCCATCTCCAGGTTACACCACTGCTCCCTGGGAAGGACGTCATACTCCTAGAGGGAGACAATATGAAAAACATAATGGAGTATAATTCATTTCTTGCAAAATATTGTAGGTTGGATGTGGCATGTCAATATTTTAAACATGTATCCTGCAGGCACTGAAAATAGATCAAATTGATCTCCTGTCTTAAGAGCAATTATGGATACTGTAAAAGCCCTGATAAAAAATATTATATCTGCAACTAATCATTACTTTCATTATCAATAAATCTGCCTATTTATTTTCTCGTTTTATCAATAAATGATTTAGATTGATAAGATTGTTTTCGATTGACCAGATACCAAAGTGAAAGGACATTCAGGAAGGAAGGCAGTTTGTAGGTAGGTAGGTAGTTAAAAAAAAAAGATTTATTTGGAGAAAGCATCGTTATCTACGATCTCATTGTCACGAGCCAGTTCAAAGTAAAAGCTGGATGGGTATAAACTATTGGAGTTAACACCAAGGCATCATTTACTCACTGTACTACAGCTGTGAGCCATAAAACTAATTATTGGGATTTAAAGTATGAGGTAAAAATGCTACACAAGACAAAAATACAGACAATTGGAGCATCATTACAAATTTGAAAAAGGATGATGTAATTTCCCTACCTTGGTTTCTTTGGCCAGCAGGTCGGTGTAAATGCTGTAAATTTTGTCCAGCTTCTCCACCATCTGGTTCTGGTATTTCTGTCGCACAGAGTACCTGGTAAAAACCCTGTTGCCCAGATTTCCGGCTAGAATCTTCAGCGACTCACCACTGGGAGGCATGTGGGCAACGCTCTGGACAAAAAACAGGACAAAGTTCAGAAGGTGAAAATATCAGCAAACGGATGTTTAAGACTTTAAGACTAAGACTATGAAAACTAAATCCCTCGATCAGAGGGGAAATCAAAGATAGAAATCGTATCATGCCATGTGAATTTTTATGTGGGAAGCAAAGATATCTGATCAAAATCATGGTCCCCATTTGCTGCAAAGATAAAGTCTAAGTGTTGTCACTGTCATCTAACTTGATTTGTGTTTTGTGGTTTACCTGACCGGGTTGCATTACACAACAACAAAATCAAGAAAATCACAAAAAGTCCTCTTTTTATGTTGTAGTAAAATAAAGGTTCCAATCAATCAAATGTCTTTGACTCAAACACAGACTTTTCCTGGCGTTTCATCAAGTAGGCTTGGTTAGATGTTATGTATTACCTGTATCATGATGTCAACATACTCCCTATCCTCCAGCAGACAAAGGTAGGGATAAAGGTTAACCCTGTAGTCCTTGGTGTTGGTGTTCGCCAAGGTCATCTTGTGCTCACACAGGGCCTGAAGGAGGATCTTCTGCCACTGAATCCTCTTCTCTGTCAGCAGCTTCCTCTGAAAGCACAACACATGTGTAAGTCATCCATCGCATGACAGTGAGTGACAGCAGGAAACTCTTAACGAAGGTGTCAAATCAAATGACCAGCCGTGCAGAAATCCTTGTATGATAAATACGGCATGATCCAAGTGGAAAGTCTTAATAAATTGTGACGCAGGAGCTTGTGCCACCTTCACTTCTTATGGTACAGCATGCCTATGCCTGTGATGTATGTAAGTTCTGTGCATGACTGCGAGTTTGTGTTAATGTTCACTCTTCGGCTGAAGAGTTTGAGTCTAGGAGTTTAAGTGGGACTGAAGCAGGGACACAATCTGGATTGTCAATGGTGGGGTGACTCTACGTCGTCTCAGAGCCTCCATTACAATACATTATTATTCTGCTCTTCCTGTCTGTAAATGCTTCCTGACCACCAGGGACTCTCCGCCTGCTCGCTACCCACGATGCCCATCTGCAGAGGCAGACAAGCCAGGCTGGACTGTAAATGCCAAATTTGGAAAGAAAGCACAACACATGAATATGTTTCTTCAACTGACCTGTCAGGCCTAAATGAAAAGCATTTCAACGTTTAGACCAGAGAAAAAGATAAACTTTACTCATAGGAGACAATGTGAACCAACGGATGTGAAAAGTATATAATGAATGTAAAAAAATCATCACTTGGTCTGGTCTTATATTAGTTTAATAACTTCAAACTCACTATACTGCCAAGATGTAATGCACCCACCACAGTCTGTATGTTACATTGTGTGCCAGCACATTGGGCTTCGAAGACAATCTGCAGGCTTTTCTTTGCAGTTTAAAGGGACAAACTTACAGCAAATAAAGGAAAATAACTCTTGTTCTTCCAGCACAAAAGAAGCAAAGTTTTCTTTCGAACAAAAGGCAACAGTGTTTGTGGGAAACGCGTGTTTTTTACACTGCATCAGATACAAGACTATTATAGTACTATTGCTATTGTACAGTGTTGGATACAGGCTGGATACAGGTATAAGACTAAACTCCAAACCCTTGATTAATAACAATTAGATTTACTCATTGCTTTTACGATTATGAGTTGTGTTGCCATCACAGATCTACAAAACTGAGGACTTTTATGAAGATGACGTGAAGCTGAAGAGCAGCAATTGGTGACTTTGATTACCATTTTGGCCATGTTTTTAGTGACAGGCTTCGCAGCCTCCACAGAGTCGATGGTGACAGTGCAGGCCTGCTCCACACTGAGCTGACGTTTGAAACGCTCCCGGAGCTCGTCCTGAGTGAAGTCCAGTTTGGGGTAGGAGTGGTCTGCTCTCTAAAACACAAACAAAGACAGCTTACTACTTTTATGTAGTGAAATACATCCTTGCCCCAATCTTAACCTATTAAGACAGCATGTCTGAACACACAGTCATACTCACCTCAACTCAACACCTGACTACTCAGTCAATAGTACTGAAGCAGTCACATTTAGGAGTTTCTCTCACACACACACACACACACACACACACGCACACGCACACGCACACGCACACAAGCACACAGGCACACACACGCACACACACACGCACAAGATAAAAATACACAACCTGCTGATTGCCACCTTCACACACAGGCCAACATTAAAATAAAGAGGACCAAAAAGATGTCACTCAGATAAAGAATAAAGTGAAGATAATAAAGGACAAAAATAATAAAAGTGTAGTAAAAGCTGATAATAAACCATGTGAGCACTAGTAAGGGAAAAGGGAAAAGGGGAGGAGGGGTGAGAGGAGGAGAACCAAGGAAAACAGTGGAACCATTAGAAAGCAGAGTTGGCCCACTATAAATAGGCCAGTGCCCGTCTGGCTGTGAAGGGGTGACAATCAAATCTCCCAGAGTCATGCTGGTGCCGTCTGACAGCTTTCCCAGCTTCTTGGTGCTTCAACTGGCAAAACATACAATCATACTCAGCCTTAAAAGATAACTTAAAGCCTTAAAAAGAATCTGTTTAGTCTAGTCACACATTATGAGTTCTTTAAACATATAGTCATACTCTGTTTAAATCAATTCCCTTGTCTAATTTGGATTTAAAAAATTACACTTCCGTTAAGATTGAGAATCTATTCTTTTTAAAATGGGAAAAGGGAAAATAGCTTATGATACATCACACCCTGATGAAGTACGTGTATATGGCTGATTACGACAAAATGATGTTCCTGATGTGTCAACATAAGCAAGTAACTGTTACTATTAATCCCACTGAAATCAGTTTAGGTTAATTTAAAGCTCAAAGATGAGACGATTACTCTTAAATGTTTGGTCAGCTCCATTCTATCCGCTACAGTGATGTCAGTGAGGTGTTTGTCTCATTATCTGACACCAGTCTGTCAGCAAGTTTTCTGATGATAAGGCATTTTTAGGGATGATACTATATATTACTATAATGACTACAAGTTTCTCAAGTTTCCCATTTTTGAATGCTCCAAAATTAACTTGGGTTTACCCCAATGATTACCTTCAGATCCAGGGGGAAAAAACATACAATTAAAGGACAATTGTGTAGGATTTAGTGGCATATAGCAGTGAGGTGGCAAAATTTAGCCAAGTAAAATACCACTCCCCTCACCCCTCCCTTTCCAAGCGTATAGGAGAACCTACAGTGGCCTTCGAGTAACTCTCTAGAGCCAGTGTTGCGTTTGTCTGTTTTGGGCTACTGCAGAAACATGGCGACACAACATGAAGGAATACGAGAAATGGGGCCTGTTCCCTATCTAGATATTAAGGACTCACTAAGCAAAACAAAAACAAAACAACTGCTAGTTTCAGGTGTTTATATACGAATGAAAATATTATTATGGAAAGTTAATTTAATTTCTGCCAACAGATTCCCAGAAAATCCAACGCACGACCTTAAAGATGAAGTCTGTGTGAAACACAGTTGGATAAAGCAAGCTCGTTGTGATATTAGTTACACATTTTTTTTTAAGTGTCTTAGAGGTTTAGATCTCAACGTATGTACCATATACATCCTCAGCAAACATTTGAAACGCCTCAAATAAAGTCATTGTATCGCATTTCTTTCCATGCTTAAGAATCATAATTCATTTCAAAGCTAGCCTGTGGTACCTGTGTGTAGAAGTCCTGAACCAGCGATGAATAGCGCTCGCCCGATGTCAGGTTGAGGCAGGGCTGGTAGTCGGGCTGGATCGCACGAATGGCCTTCAGCACCATGTCTCTCTCATCTTGTCGGAACACACACTGGCTGAACAGATGGTCCACAGACAGGCCGTCCTGCTTCATATGATCCAGGCACCTGGATATAAAAGGACAAACATCAGCGTATCTGGTTTTCATACATCGCTGTGTCATGTCCTGTGTCTTGACATTTGGGCACTTAATGCATTGTGCTGTGATACCTGCAGAGGGTAAAACTAAACAGAAAAGGCCATGCCTATGCTAAACATCTCTGAAAGCGAGATAAGCACTTTAGACAAAGATGACTTGTTTCATAAGACGCCATTAGAGTGAACTCTGTCGCTACTGTAACTCTGTATATTGTGGTGAGAGGTAGAGGAAGCAGCTGTTCCCATCAATTAGACAATTGTGTAGCAAAAAGAATTGGCATGAGACAAAACATTGCCCGGCTTCTAATGTCAACTAAATAAATGTAAAGCAAAGTAATGTAATGTAATATTCAGAATACCGTCTCATTGGATGACGCAAGAGCAGCTTTTCATTTATATGGGGGAGATACTATGGAGTCACAAGATCAGAGTTCATAACCTTCTGACCCGTCTGTTGATAATCAAGTGGGAATAGGACTTAAGTAATCATATCATTCTCTGTGCCCCTGATTTATTCATCTTGATTTAGTGTCTCGCCTCGCCTGATCAACAGTTGCAGAATATTAATTTATGTATTTGCATTGACAGGCTTATCTGGACTCAAAGCATCAGTTTGATCCAGAGGCAGATGGGCACTGACGACATCAGTGAAATATTTATTCAAACAAAATCTCTCCTAGAGAAAGCATATGGAGGTTCTATTCTTTATTTAATCAAGAGGGTGGTTTTTCATCTTGAGAACATAATTTCTTCATTTCATGTTCAGATTAGGTTGATTCTCTCCCTCAAAAACCCTGCCCTCTCTCTCAAATAGACCCTGCTCACATGGAAATTTGCTTTGCTCCAGCTCAAAACTGTATGTCTGCTCTCAGATATAATGCTGCTTCACACGTCCTGTGCTTCAGTTCCAGTCCTTCTCGAGCTTGAGCTGCATCTGTGAGCTTGCAAATCTTCTGCTCTCATTCTCAGAATTTTGCGAAATTACCCTGTCAAATCTAGTCCCCAACCAATGAAATGTCAGGTATGACATTGACCAATGAAAGTTTTGAGCAGGAGCAGAGCAAATCTGCACGTGAGCAGAGAGAGCGCAGGGTTTTGAGGGAAAGCATAACAACATCTGAACATGAAATGAAGAAATAATGCTCTCAAAATGAAAGACCACACTCCTGAATAAAGATAGAAAAGAAACTCCATAAGAGTCTCTATGTCTGGACTGTAGATAAAGCCAATGTGCAGTCACTCCCTGGAATACAAATGAGAGGTGTAATGAAATGATTATTCCATAACTCGATTTGATATATGGCACCTAAGAAGGTGTATCTTTATTGTGATATATATATCTGTAAATTATACCATGAATGTGGTCTAACATTAAGAGCGAGCACGAACAAAAAGGTCAGGTACTACAAACTGTACAAATTACATTATCGGGCAACATATATTAAGAAATATAGTTTCTCAGATAACAGAAATTATACATTCTTTGAATGTTTTGATGATTGAATGTCACCCGCGCTCTCTCTCTCTCTCTCTCTCTCTCTCTCTCTCTCTCTCTCTCTCTCTCTCTCTCTCTCTCTCTCTCTCTCTCTCTCTCTCTCTCTCTCTCTCTCTCTCTCTCTCTCTCTCTCTCTCTCTCTCTCTCTCTCTCTCTCTCTCTCTCTCTCTCTCTCTCTCTCTCTCTCTCTCTCTCTCTCTCTCTCTCACTCGCGCGCACTCACTCGCGCGCACGTAGGGGAGCTTGTTAGTGTCATGCACAATCTTCACACTCTGTCTAAAGCTCCTGCCTAACATAGACGAAGGAGCGGCTCCCTAGAGAGTAACAAAAGAACTAAATTGACTAAGCCAAGTAACAGAAGTAAGGAAATGTCATTCATCCTCGTCCAGACAGGATGAGAGAACTTCAAGCTACACACTTTTTCCTCTGGACAATCATAAATAACAGCACGCTAATTGCCATGCTGAGGAGCCCTGGCTCAGCAATTTCCACCAACTTAATCAAATCAGAAGTGAGCAGAGCTCTGCAAAATGAATGAAGGTGCAAAACAAGTAGACACTGTGATACAAGAGTCATATGCATACAGTTTAAATTTATATAATGTATGTGAAATAAGCCTCAAGCAAGCCGGAGAGGTAAAATTTTTGAACATTTTCACTCATGCCTCAGAGTCTCTTGTGATACCAATGTGCAATTTGTGTCTAAGTAAATGAGAGAGCTCTGAACAAAGAGAGGATTAGTCTGGGTGCTAGCAATGTGGTCCAGAGACACAAAGAGAGGTTGAAAGATAGAGCATAATCAGCCTGGTGACTGCTCTGCTGCACCCTAGGGAGTGAAGAACTCCAGAGGACACTAACAGTGGGAAAACTCAAAGGTAATTGTGCGTAGGTCAGTGTGTGCATGTGTGAGACAGAGACAGAGAGAGAGAGAGAGAGAGAGAGAGAGAGAGAGAGAGAGAGAGAGAGAGAGAGAGAGAGAGAGAGAGAAGAACGGTTGGCAACATTAGAGAAGAGAACTGGTAGACAATAAACACACAGGGAGAGGAAGGTGAGAGAAAAGACAGGCAGTGCACCACTGCAGAACAACAATGTCAAATGAGCTTTAGCTTACAGAGATACCAGATACCTACTACCAACCGAACTGCCCTGCCACCTGCCCCACCATTGGACCACTCTGCTTGGGGTGATGTCACTGAGGTCTAGGAGTAAGATATGTGTGTGTGTATGTGTGTGATAATTAAGGTTGTTGAGCCTTTCCCCCTTTCCATACGGGGGTGTATCAACAAAGAGACCACAACTTAGTGTGAATTCAGGCAGCCCTTGTCAAGTCATTAACTTAAATTCTCAAGACCTCTACCAAGAGTAGACACGAGGGTGTTGAATCAGGAGCAACTGGACTTGGTGGTTCCTGTTGGCCCAGCTGATTCTGAGGGTTAGGATTCGTTATTCCGGAATTATCGCGAACAAATTAAATTTCTTCCAAGTTAGTGTTACTCCCCTAATAGCAACACATTGGCTTAAATTGTCCGGTACAGTTTGTGAAGAAAATGCATTGATGGGAGTAAGAAAAAATTATATATACATCATGTATTTAGTTTTTTATTTTGTCCATGTATCTGTAACAGCTTGGATGTTGATGAACATGTCTAGTTCACCTCATTTATACCATGCATTGCTCTTTTTCCCTATCAGACCAGAGCATGTAAGTAACTGCTGACCACTTAAGCACAATTACCTGAAAAATACTGCACAGTGTAGTCAGCTGACATTTATGAATTTGATGACATTAACAAGAACTGCCTGACTTCATCTTAACCATCACAAGCGAGTTTGGGGTAGGGGGAGGCACAAGACCACTTTTGGCCTAGGACGACCCCTGTAAAGGAGGCCACTCCTGAACTGAGATTATAAGGTAAATGAAACCACAGTGCCCTGTACTTGTTCTGGGTATTATAATGCCGGACTACTGTCTATAAGAAGAAGAAGAAGAAGAAAAAGAAGAAGAAAGAAAAATCCATACAGCCTCTGCCATACCTGGGCAGCAGGCCAATTGATTGCATTCGCTGCCATCAAACAGACACACAAACTGTGACACATATATTCTTGTGCTGAGGCTGAAAGCTGTGTCCAGTAGGGTTGTGCGTTACAATGTCATATAATAAATCTGTCTGTGTGGCTGACACACAGTCAGTGACATAAAAACACAATTAATAATACTTATGAGTGATTGTCAGGATGACCCACTGAATGCAGAGACACACACTGGGCTGGTAGTTGCAAAACAATAATTGTCTGCGCATTCAAACCAACTGAATACACCACAATGCATCGCCAGTAGGGTTCTGCTGTCTTGATACAATTTAATTTGAGTAAGTCAATCTCATTATCACCGTGTCTGCATACTGCCACAATCAAAACAATTTTCATAGGTCTTGTTATATGAGCAATAATAAAAACAGAGGTTTTCACAACTGACTAAAAAAATTAAGACACAATCATGTCATGCTGGGTTGTCAAGGAGGCAATTCAGGGATTAAGGCAAGGAACAGGAAATAAGGTATCAGGAATACTGGTAGCTACTAGCATGTAAATACAGGAAAGACACTGAACTTTGACATTGTTTAACACTCAGAATAAAGAGTTCTTTCATCCAAACCTGATGAATTAGATGTTATGGTTTTTACAACAGAGTAGGTCAGGATTTAGCCATGAGAGCAAGAAGGAACTTTAATCATCCCTGTGCAAAACTTATTGTTTCAGCAACAGGGACCGGGGGAGAATACACAATAACAATATAAATAAGCAAAAAATAAAAACCTAAATCAAAACACCACATTCAAGAAATATAATAACCAAAATCCAAAGAAAAAAATGGTCATATACAAGATCGATTTTAGAGACACAAGTCTAACTAAGGACTTTTTAGGTAATGCTGCTCCCTAAACCCTATATGACTAAAATAGTCAAACCAACATTCAACCATAGCTGCTACACTACAGTCACAAGCTCTGATCAGTGAGGTTGTAATTCAACAATTTCTCAACCAAAAAATGTAGGCAATAAAAAAAAGTATATTTAGAAAAAAGTGTTGGCTTATTCAACATTTACATTTTAACCAAACTTCTATAGTTGTATAATGGGGAAGGAGAGTGCATAGTAGGTGAAAGGCCTTGATTTGGTTATCATCTCAAAATAGGGCATTATTAGTTTATCATACAGTTAAGCCAAACACACTAGTGACAATGTTGGTGCGATGATATAAAGAACATGTTGCATCTTGGGTGAAGTTGTGGTCTAACACTTTTGCGCTCGGAAAACTGAGATGTTGCAGTATATGCTATTATGATTTGTAGGGTAAAGAAATGTATAAAACACAGTGACGTAAATAAATATAAACATCCCTGACAACATTATATCAGGTAAAAAAAAATCAAACAATTGGACAGTCACAGCTAGAAACATAAATAGAAAAGTCTATGCCAGAACTAAAAGGATGTTATAAACAGATGTTGAAAAAAAAGACAACCATAAGGATAGCATGACATCTGCTGGTAAGTCTGTGTAACACCACCCTGCCCCCCTTTTAAAACTGCACTTGTCTCGTGACCTCTCCTGTTAAATATCAAATGATGCTGATCAAATGTGTTTACCTGTCAAATACATGTTTTCACAAACATAGCTCTTACTGGTGCTTGTTCACACTTGTGTGTGTCTGTGTGTGTGTCTGTGTGTGTGTGTGTGTGTGTGTGTGTGTGTGTGTGTGTGTCTGTGTGTGCGTGCGTGCGTGCGTGCGCCTGCGTGCGAGAGCTCCTACCTCGTGATGACTCTTGGGGAGCAGCTGGGATTGCGGCCCATACACTCCAGAGCAGCACTATAGGATCCCAGATTTGGCTTCAGACCAGCCTCTTCTAACAGAATAAACAAGCGACCGATCTGATTTAATGTCCCCTACAAACAGAGAGACACAGAAGTGCCATTAAACGTTAGTACAGTGTATACCAATGTTTACATCAGCAATTTTTGATTAAATTTACACAAACAAAAAAAATTGTTCAACAAACCCTCACATCTCGATGTGACCTTAGCTTGGTACTTCCAAAATGAATACTGGCAATTTAACATTCAACAAAAGTTGTTCATTTCCACATTTAGAAATGACCATAAACATTTAAGCACTTGTGTGACCATACAGCCTTTTTCAAAGAAAACTTTTCTGACATGTCGCTGTAGGAAAAGCACGGTTGCAAATAATCAAAATAATGATGGATGAATTCCATTTAGCTGCTTCAGTTTCGGGGGTTGTGGAATTGTGCATGCAATTTTATTGTCACTGTCATGGCTTCCTGCTATGACAAGTCGAAATATCTGCTGTGAAAAGGGGGCGCTAGTTTAGCCCAAAAAGTGTTTTGACTGCTTGATATTCATACAAACTTTTATGACTTAAAGTACTATATGTAAGAATGAGGAGCTATTTACATCTATTAAACGCTTTTTAATTTTAAATTTTTCAATGTGTGAACAAAGTGTAACGTAACCAACTCACGGAGGGAGCTTCCCTGAGCTGAAATATATAAATAAAAAATAGTGTCAAAAATAGTTCATAGTCAAAATACAGTATCACAACACTGTAACTTTAGTTTCCTCTTCTATCAACATGATGTTGGTCAATAATGTTTAGTCTTGCGTACTGTTTATCACCTCATTGTTTTGGCTGATGTCCAAGATGCTTGCCTACCAAAGGCATATGAATACACACTTAAACTACAGTATGCTCAATTCAATTTGTTTAAAGGTTTTCAGAATGTTACACTCAGAGCCTTTAAAAAGCTGCATATAGGTTGTTTTCAAAAATCAACCAAGCCTATAAAATTTGGCTTCACATGATGCAACTTTCTTATTCTGTCTAAATGTATAAAAAGCCAAATCCTGATCCACAAAGGGCTCAATTTTTAACACTTTTGAACTCACCTTCTTGGCCCACACCCTCATCATGATGTTGTAAACGCCTGTGTTCAGCTGTTTACGTCGACTCATTACTCTGTGCTGGCTGAGCAGGAAACTTTGAGCCCTGTCGATGTCCCCCGAAAACACACACGCCTCCATGTAGGAGCAGATGCTCAGCTGGATGTCCCCACATGCAGTTCCTTTGCTGACCTCTTCTGGGCCCTCTGAGATACCAGAGGAGGTCCACTGGGTCACCTGCTGATTGAGCCTTCTCTCCAACTCTGCCACCTCAGCCTGCTCCTTAGCCCTGGCCTCAGCAACAATCGCAGCCTGCCTTTGCATCTCCTCACTAGGTTGCTGATTTTTCGATTCCTTCTGCTTTCCCTTAGACACTTTAGCTGTTGTGGCTGCAGTGGAAACAGCTGTTGAAGACACTGCAGCCCTAATTTTATCCGATAATTTCATGAATCCTCTATTCGTCTTAAGCAGAGGTATAGCTTTTTTAGGTGTGGTAGATATTGTTTTATGCGCTGTGCCTGGGAGCATTTGGGAGCTTCTTTTGCTATCTTTTGATTCGGCTTCTGCTTTCTCTTTGACAGTTCTTCGAATTTCCTGCTGATGATGCTGCTGTTTTTTAAGTTTGTTTTTTCTCTCCTGAGATAATTTTTCCATCCAGCGGCTTTGCTGAGATTTAGAAGGTCCTTTAGCTCCCGATTTAGGAATGTCAGTCTTCTCCTGAGATGTGCTTTTGGGACCCCTACCAGATGAAACCCCTCTTCCAGAAGAAGGGGTTTTAACAAACTGCACCTCAGCATGTCGGACATCTAGAACGGCGTCAGTCCGGAGTTGCTGGATCCTGGCCTCAAGCACTGAGATGGAGAAATAATAAAGGCATCTAATGTGAGGAAACAAGATGACTGACCAGACAGCACTACAGGTTACACGAGTCTTAGACAATACACTTGCCGAAATAAGTTTGGGCCGGCGGCACACAGAGCAGAACATCCTGTCACACAACTCTAAATGTACCAGTACTTGGAATCTTATTGAAATGATTTAGGGACATGGTTTTCAGCGTGGTGAGATCCTGGGAGTTCAAATTGTGTCGGTGACAACCTGCCGACCACGACAACATACCGCAGACCAGCTGAGACTGTTCCACGACATGTTTCTTCGCGTCTCCTGTCTTTGGGATAACAGATGAAACGTTTCTTCTCTGAAGCTGGACAGCTGACTCTGGAAAAAAAACAAAAAAAACATAGTTAACAGCTCTTACAACGAACTCTTACCGCATAATGCGTCTTGTACGCCGCTCGTTGCTGAAAGTGAAGAAACGATGACCTGTTACATTTCATTTGGTTTTCTACATTTACCTTCCACATACACAGGAGGCGTATTGGGGGGTTAGGGTGGGGGCCCCCCTAGGTTTACTGGTTTGGGGGGGTTAGGGCTCGTTAGGGTTAGGGTTCACAAATCACATTATGTTTCATCCACAATCTTTCATAAAGGAACGAGGAATAAGGTGTCTAAGGAAAGTGACCTGAAAGGACTTCTGCTTGACATTATCTCCCAATTCAGCATGGGCTGGAGGATGTTATCTTCCGTGAGCTAACCTCGTGCATTGCTCGTCTGACACGACACGAACTATTCAGTAGAACCAGGGGGGGAATTGGAACGAAATCCTCCCCCATTTGACACGAGAGTCCTCGGCGGGGTCGGACGAGAGAGAGAGAGAGAGAGAGAGAGAGAGAGAGAGGGAGAGAGAGAGGGAGAGAGAGAGAGAGAGAGAGAGAGGGAGAGAGAGGATCCTTCCGCTCACCTGATATTCGTCTGACCGCGCCGCTCCTCGTCGACACACACAGCGGACAGCAGTGCGCCAAGGCCCCGCGGACCGAGCCCCCCTCCCACAAACTGCGACGGGCCACGCATTTGGCGAAGGCACGAACTCGGAGGAGTGACATGTTGACATGTAATAACCGCGTTACTCCTCAGCTGTGGGCAGCCATCTTGATTGAGACCCAGCCAATCGCGAGGAGAGCTCGTCGCTGGACAAAGGCCTGGCCAGTAGATTGCAGATACATCGATTCATGCGCGGCTCGTCCTCCCCTGAGCTTCATCGCTCGAGCAGGATCCACGACACGATTTAAGATGTTTAAAGAGCAACCAGTAACTACACAGCAGCACCTTTTAGTTATTACCTAAAGTTTTCTATTATTTTTACTTATTTTCTCCATAACTTATGGGGAAGAACTGCATGTTTTTATATAGTCTATGGACAGAACTGCATTTATATTGCTTAATATTTCTAAATGTGTCTCTTTTCTTTTCTAACTTCCCAGTGACAAAAGTTAAATATGCAGATACATCGCAGATACATCACAGATACATCACAGCAGTATGAAATGGATGGTGACTGGTGTTTGGCCTACAGGTGGCAGTCTCACCACAGTTATCCAAGTGGGACTAGAGGTCAGACAGAAGGCCAAGGTGGAAATGTGTGTTTTTCAATACAAGTTTGGCATCATATCTTAAAATTTGTGTTCACATTTAGTTAAATACATGATTTTTTTTTCAGAGGTCAAACATTTGCTCATGCAACTTGAAATTTGTCAGTATACTCTATAGTTTAGAAATGAAACATTACGTATACACTGAATACTAAGCAGGCAAAGTTTTAATTTATTTTATAAAGACCTCCCAAAACCCAATGAATGATAATGTACATATAAAGTGAAATTCATTCATAAGCATGGTGAGTCACCTAAAAACACCACAACATTCTACACAGGTGGAGAAATTATTTGCCTTTTTCAAACTCCTCATTTTAAAAACTGTGCATATGAAGTTACACTTGTAATGTAATCTGAAGCCGGTTGTATACACATGCAACCTGCTGGGCCCGCTGACTTGTTCCGGCCTGTGGAAAGTGATTGTCTTCTTTTTTTCAGTTGACTTTTGAAGTTCCAACGTCATACAGTTTAATTCAAGTGTGACTCAGCTCCAAATTGTTAGTAAAACTGAACTGATCTCATTCACTGCCTGGCTACTTTCTGACCCCCAGCAGTGTCAGACTCCCCTTGTCATGCATCCATAAAGCATTCTTAAACACTTTAGCAGCCCTTTGTGTCTCGGCATGCTGGAGGTTAACACAAGTCCTACTTGAGGGAGAGAGAGGCAGAGAGACAGAGACACAGAGAGAGAGAGAGAGAGACAGAGACACAGAGAGAGAGAGAGAGAGACAGAGAGAGTTGGGCGGGGGGGGGTGCGCAGAGGGAAATGAGGTCCAGGCAGTACATCTTTTCTCAGTGGAGGCAGTTGCTGAGAGCACAGCGGTGGGTGTCTGCTGCTGAGCTGTAGGTGAGGATCAGGAGGTGTTTGTTGCCACGGTTCACAAGCAGGGCCCCTTGACAGCCTCGTTTGATGTGGTTGGCCCCTGTCGGCGGCTGGCTCTTTGCTCTGGTGTGACAGTCATTGCCGGGTGAGTGACTGTCAATGCCCCGACCGACAAAAGAGGAGAAGACAGGCATTCATGGGGCCTGATAATGGCCAGGCAAGGACAAGGCTGCCATTCTCACACACTTTGATCATGCGGATTCTTTTGCACACCTTTGTAGGGGCTCCCCATTTGTTAAACAGTCGGAGAGAGGGCTGTTTTTGAAACTGCTTCACCTGGCCAAGGAAACTTGATGGAGATACTTCTCTGTGAGATGCTGGTGTTGGCAAATGTCTTTGCTGTGTATGTGTGTGTGCGTGCGTTCATGCGTGCGTGCATGCGTGTGTGCATGTGTATGTGTATGTGTGCACCACTTACATGGAATTAGTGTCCTGTTCTGTGTGGAAAACAGGAACTCAAATAACTTGATGCAACATCTGAGACAAAGCAGTCACATTTGGAGGTGAATTTGGTGAATCTTATTAAACATACGTAGAACCAAAAAAAATCACACTTTTGGGCCCAAGCTGACACAATCCGATTTTCTATAGTTAACTATAAACTCGCTGAGCAATGACACAAACATTAATGGTGAAAAATTACTCATCAGATTAAACACTTAATGTCCACTCTGCATTACAGATTTATCAGAATGATCAGGCTAATGCACAAGCCTTCACTGGACTTGTGACTCACACAGCTGGGTTTCCCCACACATGCATTTTAAGATGGATTAAATTACTGAGTCAGACAAAATGTCAATAGATGTGTCATGCTTCTATTCTCTTAAGTACATCTTAATGGAATAATTTGAGAGAATGGTGTAAACACCAGATTGATGCTGTGTCATCGTCAACATTCAGGCAAAGTTACTGTAGCTAAGGCTGCAACGGCGCTTCCCGTTTCCATTAGAGAGACAAGAAATGCAGAGTCAGCACAGCTTTTAAAAGTGTTTATTTCCCCATCCTCACCGCCACCATGCTGTTCTATCTGTGTTCTCTGTTATGTGCCTCTGATGGATCAGATTAGCAGGGCGCAGATGTTAAATCACAAGTCAGATTTATTTAAAATTGTTTTTATCAAACACTATCAGAGAGTTGGATCTCTGCCTGTTATCTTCTGAAGCACTGGGAGGCTGCATCTCACAGCATCAGATTGATGACCCGGTTATCGTACAGCCGCTTACAGTAGACAATGGTCACAAAGCAGGATATGCAAAGGACCACTTCCTCAGTGGGGCTGAGCTGCGGTGGTCTGGTCAGTTCCCTATCCGGGTGTTTGTCAGCCAGCCACAGCAGACATGCTGCTCAAAGGTATCGGGCACACCTGTGTTGAGTCTGAACCACCAGCACAGTCAGTGTTGATCCACTGAAAGGATAAATTGCATAACCACTCAAATGTTAAGAATATACAGCACATGAATAATAATGTATTTGATATCATTTCCATATGTGAGTGTTGTAACTTTAGGAACCTCAGCATCCACAGCAGCATCTACAGTCATGACAAAGTAGAAACTCATACATCTGGAGACAATTTTATCTAAAACAGGGAAAACAAATACACCTCCAGCACCAATACGTTGCAAATCGGCAGAATGTCAGTACACGTAAAAGCACTATAGGTCACAGTTGAGTAGCTAAAACACAACCACAAGAGCAGGAGAGAGAAAGAGAGGGACATGGACTTAGCAGGCAGGCAAAACAATTAATAATAGGGAGCTATTACTGAGGGATTGTCAGTGCGAGGAGGGAGGTCGGGTTTCGGACTCTTTTGAAGACTTTGATGGTACAAAACAGGCCTCATTATAGAGATATTATCTCTATTCATACACTTACAGAGTCGCTTGGATCCCTGCTGGGAAAGATTAGGTTCCTCCACTTGAGAACATCCTCCTTGGGTGCCTGGCTCACAGAGCGCTGTTCTCAGCTCAGGGCACACCCACACAGCTCAGCTCAGCCCAGCTCAACACAGCTCAGCTCAGCTCAGCACAACTCAGCTCAGCTCAACTCAACTCAACCTCAAAGGTTCCCTGTGCCTGCTTCTGACCTGTGAAATCATGCAGTCATGCAGTGGATTACACAATTACAAATTGCACAGACAATTGTAAACAGTGTGACGTTTACTTGATATCTTATTTAACCCCCAGTGTTGCGCTCTGACCTGGAAGTCATTTAAACCACCGCAGTTGTCAACATCAAAGTTACAAACTGTACAACAGCACGACATTGCACATTAAGACTATACACAAGAAATACATTATGCCTGCTCTGGCTCTGAGCTCAGAGCCCAAACGATTGCTTCCAGGACACCACAAAGCAATCTGCTGCCACATCTGACGTTCACATGAGGCCCGAGCTTTGCTGTTGACCTCGGGGGCCACTCCGATATGGAGGAGTTCTACAGAACACTGAGTGATTGCACAATTTTAATTTCAAGGACTTTCAGCAACGGAAGTAAAACTAGAACTCAAACTCTTTCTCTCTGACGTTCTCTTTCTTTACGTCTTTGTTTGCTTGCATGTTTCATTTTTATTTTTTCTTGCAAAAGAGAAATATTTTGTATTATATCTGTTTAAGAGAAGCTGGAGTTGGAATAAAGATATTATATGATAGCAAGTTAAAAGTTTCCTAATACACTAGAAGGCACTATCGTCACAGTTAACATATTTAAGGCTACAATGTGAAGAGTAGAATAAAAAGCTAATCACATTGTATATTTGGCTTTAAATGATAACATACAAATCTATGATTACAAAAATGGGCCAGGTATGTGATATAACATTTTTTTTAAATATAATAATTTCACTGTACTCTCTGGTACAGTGAAATATTAAAATATTTTAGATAAAGATTGTATTCATTATAAATTGCTGCAATTGAAAAAAAGAAAAGTTAAATTAAGATGGCGGAACAATATCATCAACCACCACAACAACAACAACAACAACAACAACAACGAAACTACATTCACAAGACTCATTCTCTTTGACACAAGTACTTTTCTTTGTTTCCCAGCTTGACTTTAAAGGACAGAGAAAAGATGGGAACCGGAAAGCACATAAAGCCAGTTAACAGACACGGCAGTGTGGTTTAATTGAGGTTGAAAGACTGTGATTTTTACGAAGGGCCCGTATACATCTATGTTGAAAGTTGCTTTGAAGAGGAGCCTGGCGGGCACCCGAGACCAGAACATACTGGCAGGTAGACAGGAATGGCTTGGGGAGTTGGGGGTTGTAGATAGACGCTTGGAGTAAGAGGTTACTGGACTCTCTACCAAATGTTTTTTTGTTTTGTTGTGAGGGTGAGGTTAAAATAGGGGCCAAGGGGACAGCAAGTCTCCAGGGGCAGTAAACAAGCAAAAGAGTGAGAAGTGACTGTCACCTTCTCTGAGCACACACTCCTCTTAAAGGCTGCTACACACCAAACCGACGGTCAGCCGTCTGAACTCGTCTGAACTTCGATAGTCCAAGTCGTGGACGACGTGTTCCGCATGGTCCGAATTGTTGTCCACCTATACTCGCCGGTGAGCTGCCTTTCTGCCGATTGAACATGTTGAATCAGTGTTTGAGTCGGCTGATTAAAGAGATCACTGTGATTGGCTGTTCAGAATTAGCGAATCAGAGCACGAGAATAGAAAACGGAAGTACAAAAGAAAGCAAACGAGGAGAATCAAGAGGGTTCACACCCATAAGACTTAAGGGGTTGGCTGGCAGCCAGTTCATCTTCATCCGTCTATCAATCTGGGTCGACATGGCCGTATGGAAACGAAGACGTGGAGAATCCGCTGATCAACATGATCCAAGAGAGGCCACCTCTGAACCACATAACAGAGAAACGATTTCCGGTTTTCCTTTCTGAATGACTTATACAAACTATCGCCCCCTGCTGGTATGAGGAGTTATTTCCTCTCATGCAGGTGCAGAACGTAGTTGGCCGTTGGACTTAGTCTTGGCAATGTGTGTTGCGGGTACAGTTTTGTTTGCCTGACGCAGCCAGACGTATGTGACGAGAGCAGACACGGCAGACGGTCTTTATCGATGTGAGTTGTTTGACGATATGTCGGTGTGTCCCTACTCTATGTTTCTATCAATATATATGTATATATATATATGACATGTTATATGTTTGTATAAGCTTTACAAAAAAACAAAACAAGTACCAGTAACCTTTTCTGCAGGTTGCCTGGATATTTGATTTCTAAAAAAAATTAAATAATTGACAGAGCTCTTAATGCTAAGCTAGGCTAACTGGCTGAAGCCTGCTGTATTACCTGCAGTAATAAGAGTGGTATTAATCTTCTGACTTGTGGTTAAAAAAAAAAGGATGAAAAAAACACATTTACCAAATGTCAAAAAACGGCTTAGAATTCAGATAGTGTAGAATATGTATATCATTTTTTCCATCTTCTTCTTCTTCTTCTTCTTCAAATTGTTGTTGCGAGTCACCACTGTTGTCTGGACTGCTTCGGCTGAGCTCCTTGTCTTAATCAAGTTCATCACACAGCTCGTAAAAAACACAGACAGGAGTGTGGGAAGTCACAAAAAAGGTGTTCTTCATTTCCGTCCTGTTCTCCCAAAATTAAATGACAAAGATCAGAGAGGGTGTTTCATTGAAATATTAACACAGGTGATCAGAAAGTCTCTCAGGCTTCATCTGGATTAACTCCACCGACACTCCTGCAACCTGCTCTGTGTTTCCGACTGCTTGATGATTCAAACCAGCAGCCATAAAAAAAAAAAGGAACGGCTCCCATAATTTGCCCCATGTGGCCGGAGAGGGGAAAAAAGAGTGAAGGTGTAAAAAGAAAAGAAAGAAAACATCCTCCTAGCTGGGTCACTGGACCGTAATGGAGCTGGTCTGACCGAGTTGCACAACGCCGCACCACTCACAACAAGGGGGAGACAGCAGAGGTCATGGGATTGGAAGGGGATGTAAGTCTTTCCAGGTGCCTGTGGCCGTGACATGAGGATAATAAAAAGCCTCAGGTAGGGAAACGAAGTACTTCACACAGAATAAACTTTTTCTGAGTGTGAACAGAGAGGGAATGGTGCTCGTTGCAGGCTTCCTCATTTGTTTGAAATGGTTATGAATGAGAGAGGTGGCCCCACCCCACCCCACCCCCAGCCCTCTTCTTTCAACACCCTAGATGCTGGCCCTGCCCAGGATAAAATGCAGGACAGCTCAGCCGGTGCCTCCAGAGAAGAGAGGGCCGGCTGACTGACTGCACACAGCAGAGCGTGAGGCCATTAGCTTACTGCTTCACTGCCCCGTGCTGGCTGACACACACTCGCTGACTGCCACTCACTCTGACACATACAAACACACTCGCACTGCTTCTCTCTCTTTCTGTCGCAAACACACACACACACACTTGCTCTCTCCCTCCCATACTCACTCACTCCGTCTCTTTCTCTCTCCCTCTCCCAGTATCACACACACACACACACTCACACACACACACACTCACAAACACAAACACACGCATACACGCACACACACACAAACACACACACACACACACACACACACACACACACACGCATAGAGTCAGTCACCAACTCCCTCTCAGGCGCGGGCCAGCAGCTCAGACAGGCACCTTGTTACTGTCCAGCTGGAAAGAGCTGAGCATTGCGAGGTGCAAACACACACACTCACCATCCTTACACACTCACACAGACAAACAAATACTCACACGCGCACACACACACACACACACACACACACACACACACACACACACACACACACACACACACACTCACGCATCCTCATACATCCCAGGACTTTTATCTGTGGACCGGGAAAGAAGAAGGAGGAAGACAATCTGAGAGACAAGAGCTGGATTAAAGAAGATCTTTTTAAAGGTGGAATCTTTTAATTACAACACTTTATGAAAGAACTGGACAGACAGGCAGACACGACTGAAGATGACAACTGGAGAAACAAGCTTGTTGCTCTAGGGTGGCCTGCTCTCAGCCCAGAGTGGAGACTGGTCATTGGTGACATCCAGTGGATCTGTGAGTGCAATTTTCCCTCCCTTCTCTTTAGGACTCCCACCCTCTTGTCATCCCTCCACTGGGACATCTCCTGATCATCAGCATGCCTACAGCTTGCACAAGGTGCACCTTGGGAGTCTGACCCACCATGTGCAGATGGACGCCGTCCGTAGCCCATCTCTGTCCTGAACCTGCCCTTGGCACCACCACTACTACTGCTGCAGCCTCCACCAGGCTGTTTCTCCATCTGCCTAGCACAGCCTCCCTTTGCCTGGCATGCTTCACTCTGCTCCTGGTCACCGCTGGCACTGCCACAGGGGCCTGTCCTCCTGGGGTAGGGCATGAACCACTTCAGGTGCTTGCAAGTGGCATCAACTGCTCATGGACATTGGAAAGACACACTCGCAGTTACAATCACCTAGAGGGCGATGTCCGACTTCGGCGGCTTTACTCTGCCAACAAGTTCTTCCTGTGCATTGACAAAACGGGCAAGGTGGACGGCACTCGGCGGAAAAACTACGCAGACAGTAAGTAGCCGGCACATCCAGAGTGCATCTAAGTTCTGTGGGTCACGTGTATCGCCTGTCAGAGATGCCCTGTGACGTTCTCTCTTTTATTGTTATGGCTGGACTTTCTTATCTGTTCACATTTATAGCAGTTCATGGGGATATCCTATGGTTATATCACCGCTGAGCTATTTGTGTTGTGTTTAGAGCATGAGAGGCGCGTTGCTATGTAAGAAGGGAATACACTTTAGGCTCCTCATAGGACAGCCGGCACTGAGTTTACAAGAAAAGCTGACTTGAGGAAAGACATTGAGCATCAGTTGGCGATGCAAACTGGTGGTGGGGGAAAAAAAAGAAGCTTGAGTTTCACTAGGGATTAACTTGTCAAAACTGTGATGGAAGTGCATCATGTAAGTAGCAGGTGTAAACGACCAGCACATTCTTCCAACAAAAGCAAACATGGATTAACATGTGCTGTTCACAGTTTGACTGTCTACAAGTAACTTTAAGTAAGTTTGAAGTCTGATATAAACTGAAAGAGTGAATGTGTATGTGCATGTCTGCCCATGTGGGTGTGCATAGGTAGTAAATTCAGGCTTAAACAGTGAGTTGGCCATTTAAATATAACCTGCTTTATCATTGGGGTTTACCTTACTGAGCACTGCACTGACAATAATTTGCCATCACATTTTTCTGGCAATCGAGCTCACAGCTATAATTCCCTCTTTGGAATCTGCTGTCTCTGTCACATCTCTTAGCACCTGCTCAGACAGGACAACATTTCCAAAAGTACCAACTATTGTGTTCAGCATACGTAGCAGAGCAGATCCAGATAGACCCAGGTTATTCTATAAGCCTCTTTGGGTGTGTCCATCAGTGGGTGTCTTGGATTCTTGACCAGGTCATAGGAGCCGACTCTGGTCATGATCTGACCTGCCTCTCCATTAGTCACTAGCTGACTGACTGACTGGATAGCCCTTGGAGACATTTATGCCTTTGAGGGTAATATTTATGCATTTGGTCATTAATGCTTTTTTATACAAGTGGGTGAGTCAGATTTTTCCACACAGCTACTGGGGGCAGAGCAGCTGCTGCGTCCAGCTTACAGACCGGTCAGTCTGATGCCAAAGTATCTTTAAGCTCCCAGCAGTAGACTGGATGACATTTGTTAACCTGTCAGGATCTGTCACCTGGCAGAATCTATTAAAACCACACACACAGGTAGGAATTTTCAAGTTGAAAAGAATTATTGCTGTGTTAAAATTGGTAAATTTGGCTTCTCCAAGTTGAGACATTACTCTCTCATGTTCGTTGTAATATGTGTCAGCTAGCATAATAAAATATTACTCTCAAACAAATTTGACACTTTAAAAGTCATGCTGGAAGACTGGTAGCAATTTGGAAACACAAGGGAGTTTAAATTGAAACAAGTGTTCAAGGTCTTTGGATGGCAGCAAAATTGATGTCTGGGCATTGTGACACGCCTTTTCTTGCCATATTAATGTCATTTATGCTCCGGTGTTTGGAGCAGCTCTCTTTGAAAAAAGTGCAGTCCCCTAAAATATAATGTCCTCATACACTTAAGCCATCATCCTCTCATTTCCTTTGGTGGAAAGAACGATTCTTTCAGAGCTCACACAGAGCGAGGGTGTGTACCTGCGCTCTGAGCTAAGCTTACTGCCAAACCAGTGGTCATGTAGGCTTTGCCTTAAATGTAACAAAATGGACCTTGTGGTCTGTGTGTGGCTTCGCCGCACAATGGGACGGATCTTGTTTGAGGCCATTTTGAGGTCTCACTCTTTTTCTATGCTAGGCTACATTTCCTCCATCACATACCCAGATCATTTCTTGATACTGATATGGTGGCCATGCCGGACAGGCAGGAAGTTGTACATTTTTAATGACAGCAGTGGCATAGATACTCGCCTGCCACATCTTACACAGGAAAGAGGATGCATTTCTTTTTAAGATTCAATCAATCAATACTTTGGACAAATCTTTTCTTTCATCATGCAGACATGTGCGTGGCGTGCTTGCATGGACACATACTGTACTCTACATACCTAGAGGGGGAGATGCAGGAACAAAAGGGTGGAGACCGATTACACTTTTAAATAGCGCTGCCCAGCACAGGTTAACAGACTGTCAGCTCAGGACTGTCCTCAGCCTGACTCACAAACGCTGCCCAGCAGTCTGGCCGACCCCTCCTCTGTCCTCTGTGTTGCGCTTTCACTCTTGTCTCTGACACAGCTATATTGCCCCGACAGCTCTGCCTGCTACACCCAGGCTCCAGCCCTCACCTCCACCCCACTCAGTTTTTCCAGCTCCAACTCCCAACTCCCTCTCAGGTGCAAAAACAGTTGGATTTAGTCAACAGGCTCTCTGATTAATTGAGGTTGGAAAATATTGTATCAATCCCAGTGGAGTAGGGGCATGGAACAGCTGAGAGGAGAGGCAAGAGGGACAAAGACTGATTTAGAGGGACGGAGGGTTTAAAGGATGAGAGAGCTGGAAGGAGTCAAAGGGAGACAGAGAGAATGAGTGGACTTTTGTGAATAAGACTTGCATTTCAGTTCATAAGGATTTGGCTAATAGAATGACAAGAAGCGATATTGCACATGAGTCATTTAAGTGCCCTATCAGATGTTATTAAAGGACAAATAAGAGATTACATTTGCAGAGCGATGAAATTCAAAACTCTCAGTTGCAACAAAGAGGACAGACTAAATGTGTATCAATTACATCCCCAAAGTGCTGTGAAAAAAAATTAAATGTACACGGACAGATGTTTCCGGTATCTGTTCCTGAAGTTTGCAATCAGAATCAAGCAAACGTGCGCATTGGACTTCTACAGCTAAGCATTTGTTAATCAAACTAGAGAGACAGGATAACATGACCAAACTACTGTCGGACCACACTGTGTGAAACCACATTCTCTCAACATAGATCCACCTAATTACAAAGCTCTTGATCAGCAAAGTTGCTAAAAATAACATGACCTATCCACAGTAAGAGACAAAGTCCAGTAGTCTGAAGGATCGAAGGGGAGGGCCTTGTTTTTCTTTTGACCTATGGCAAAGCAGAAAATTATCCTGAGGAAAAACACAACCAAGTGTTTACAACAGCTCGAGAGGCAGGTATGCATCATATCCTGTCCTGGGTCATCGGTCATAGCCTGCGAATTAGGCACATCTATAGCGCAACAGCTGTGCAGGCACACCCAGCAACATTGTCACGATCGATTGCAACAGCGAATCACACAACGGAGTGAGGAATAGAGCAGAATACAGGAAACAAACACTCCTCGTATAGCCACTTAAGTCAAATCAATTCATTCCTGTAAAGTGATTATTTTTTATTGGTTTAATTAGAAGCCTTATTTCTATTTCTTCCACGCTTACTATTTTGTTTTTTTCAAATAATTTTTGGAACTTTTGCACTGCATATATTTTCTTCTACGTGTCGTATTTTTCATCTCATTAGACAGAATGGACTGTTAAACTTCACGCGTGTGTGGCTGAAGGCATAAAACACTTGTGCAGTCTCCAGGTAGTGACAGCCCATTCATCCTTTCCAAAATAAGGTCACCTCATCGACCAACTGTAATTGCAGAAATTATTGCGACCCGACTAGCTCCCTTCTGAGTCTACAGCCCTGCAACCCTCACTGCCGGGGCGTGCTTTGTTGACCAAATTTCCCTTGGTGTCCGACATCTTGCTGCTTGTGGTGAGAGTTTTCCAAGTTCAAGAGCGTATTTGACTTGGATGTGACCCATAAGAAGAAAATTCCCCAACCCACTGAAATATGTTGTGGAAATAATTCACACTAGTTGTAGACCTGGGGAAACTGCCACTCACCAAGATGAGAATGATTTTGATTTGAAAATGGGAAAAGTTAGGCTGCTTGCTGCAGACAGACTGAATCCAACTAAAAGGTTCAGTTGACAGCACAGTGATGAAAATGAGCATCTGCAAAGAGTCGTAAAATGTAGATGATATCGAGCGGATGCTATTTTGTGTACTGGGTTGCAACTGCTAGTCATAAGTCCATTACTATTTCTGAGTAAAGTCCTTACTAAGTATATAGTAACTTCTAGCAAGTTTTGAATGAATGATTTACTAAATAGAGAGGCGCCATTAAAAAAAATGAATGAATGTCTTAGCAAATAAAGAGATAAAAACAAGTAAATCAGTTGCTAGGAGACATTTCTCCTAGCAACTGAGACATGTCACAATCAAATGTAATAAACTGCACAAAAAAATAAGTGACTTTAGCTTCACATGCTGGAGCATCACATGCTGGAGCATAACAGGTTTTTAGGCATTAAAATGACATATTCAACTTAACTGCCAATCTTTTATATAACATAAATTATAAAATAAATATTTAAAAAAATATATATAAATTGTATATATATCTTTAGGAGTAGGGTCATGCCAACCTATATGCTACTTTGTCATTTTGCCAAACAATATTAGTTGACAATAAGTTTTATAGTGTAATTTTTGTGAAATTAAACAGCTTTTTGATCAAGTGTCAGGTCAGATGTGTTGGTGACAATGGCATTCACATGCCAAAGACATTACAAGATGTCTGTTCTGCTCTGTCTGCCATTTTAAATGTTTTATAAATTTTATTCTGCCCTGGCCTTTCTACATCCACAACCATGACTCACTTTTGGGACAGCTCAGATCGGGATGATGTGACTGGATCAACAGCACCGGGTCTGGTGGGGCTAGAGAGGGAAGCACCTGGCTGAAGGAAGTGCTTTGTTGTTTTGAATTGGGAGAATACACATGTTAATGAGGCTAGGAGAAGGGCTTGGGCGTGCTCTGCTCAGTATTGAGGTGGAAATTAAAGGCTAGAGGAGTGCTGGAGCGTTTCCCGTTGCTCATTAGGCATTATGTAAGGTTTCCTCTGGGTCGTCTCAACCGAGAGGGGATTCGTGGACATTTTGGATGCCAACACTCACCAAAAGTCCCACGAATCATGCATTTATTATTTCCCCCCAATGAGGACAGTGCATGACCTCAGCCTATGGGAGACAGATGGAAATCGACAGCTGTTCCAGGTATCAACAGGCTGAAAGCTAAATAGAACACCACTGGCACAAACATGCATGGTGAACATGCATGTCGAATCCCCCAAAACTGCAAACACTATCACTGTCCTGGGAACATCGCAGAACAAGAGTGTCAGTGTCAACCTAATTAGCCGGGCATCCCTGGTCTGATGGCCCATCTTGAATGGGCTCTAGAAATGTAGCAATTAGTTGCTAACAACCTTTAGCAGACTGGCTGTCTCTCCTCTCTTAGATCCACTGGGTTCATCAGCAGGTTTATAGAGTCTGACCTTGGCAACATCAGCCAATTCCTTCATAACGTCCCACACTTCTGAATATCCCATGGGTGTGAAGGGAACACAAAGGAGCGAAGCCCTCACAGTGCCATTAAACAGCTCTTTCGACATTAGAGCCATTGATGAGAGATGTTGGTTCTGAAAGACTTCTAAAGAAGGTTCAAATAAATTTAGTCCGAAATTCTTGGAAGAAAGAGTGTTAACATAAAAAACAGTTACAGAGTGTAATGCAGAGAGACTGAGGTTTGACTCTTTAAACATTGTTTGGGCCAGAAAAAAATAACCATTACTTGCTTGTATTTGTTTTCCAATGAGTAATGACTTATTTTTTTGTAAAAGGTGTAAAATTAGTATTAGTCCGATCAGTTGGGAACAGTTGGTCAGCCAGTCTTACTCATGCAGCTCCACATGTTTGACATCATTACCCAAAGGAAATACTCGTCACACAGCCGCCACTCACGACTCATGCACACACTAACACACACACACACACACACACACACAAGCACTGAGACATAATCAGCCCATTAAGTCAGAGGAGAGAGGTCTCGCCTCAACCTTCGATAGACCAAGACAGATTGATGGTTTTGTTTCGACCCTTCCAATGAAGCCTCTCACCTCCTTTCTCGAACAGAGCCAGACACCATGTCTTGGAAGGCTTTTAACCACTGGCCAAGGAATAAAGAAGTTGAGAGAAAACCCCTGCTGTAGATGGGGGGGGACAACTTGGCATCGCTAAATACAGCTACCGCTCACTGACAACAGTACAGGAGTTTAAAAGTGTTCAAATTGAACCTAAACTCACAAGGAGCCAGGGACTAGGAAGCAATAATAGCAGGAATGTAATGCACCTGTTCCCCGCAAGGCAGATATCCCTCCCTGTCCAGATATCCCTCCCTGTCCAGATCATAAAGTGAGCAATAAGAGGCAGTTAAATCAGGTGCCTCACTCTTTCTCTTAGGTGACATTGTGGTAAATATGGAGCACTCCACCCTTTTCCCCTGTGAAGTTCAACACCATGGGAGCTCCGTGCACTTTCAATAGACTTCAGTCTCTCTATCCCACTCACCCACAACCTGCCCATCAATTTTCATGGCTAAATATTGACTTGCTGTCAGGCAATCAAGTCATAAATGTCAAGTCAACAGCTCCTGGCTATGTGTTACACACTAGAAATATGTTAAATTACGGCGTCTCAATGGGGAAAAGGGTGCTTTTCATTTCTTCAAATGACGCACTTAATATGAAGTTCAAGTTTTTTTCATTGTTACCATTTATAACTCAGATAAGGAAAAATTCCAATGTGAAATGTAAACACAATTCTCTGCATTCTATTTGATGTCTATGGAGAAGAGTTCAGATTTGAATACGTCCCAACATAGAAATGCAGCCATATAGTGAACTGTGTGGAAACAGGGTATACCTATCTTGGACTGGAATTTAAACCTCAAATTTTAGGTAAAAAGGAAATCAAATGATGTCAATTATTTGGATTACATTTCAGATTTAGATGATATTTTACAGAATGCAAACAAATAAGCTGTAGAATGTAAATTTGCAATTTCCATGCTGAAGCTTTTTGGCTGTGCCTTGAAGTCTGAAGCAGGGAAAGTCACTGTCTGGACTAAATAACTGTTGCAAATGCGTTTCCTGAAACTAGAAGTAGGATAATTAATGCAAATGTGGCAGGCTAAAAACAGCGACTCCGGTGCAGGTCCATGCATGCCAACAGGTTGAGACTATTTACAGCGTCTTCCCTGAACTGCATTACACACATCCACTCGTACCTGCTTTTTATCTCTGAGGCCATTTTGCTAAACGAACACGAGCAGGATGTGAGTATCGTGTCAGGGCCCTTTGAATGTGTGTGTACATTTCGAATGCATGTGCCTGTGTTTATACTCGTGCCACTGTGGGAGCATGAAGTGGACCCTAAACTGAAAAAGATGTGCTTTTCCGTTCCCTAATGGCTAATACGAACCAGACCTTACCCTGCACTCAAGTCAGACGGATTCAAGTGTGTGTGTTTAAGCGCACGCTGACATGTGCATGTGTGTGTTCACAAGGGTGTTTTTCCCGTATGGAAAACCATGCTCCTCATTAGAACACAGAGGGTGGCAAAGGCGCATTGCAGCGATATGAGGCAGTCCAGTCCACACCATACGAAGGCCACTCCTGTATGGACACAGAGATCTTTGTCCAGAGAGCAGCTTTCTTTCTATTAAACAAACATTACGCATTTAAATCTTAACGAATCGTCGCTATTGACAGAGAATGAGAAAGTGGACGTAGCATCTTAGCATTCATCTATGACACCCCCCTCCCAGATGTTACCTTTGTATGAATTTGACTATTTAATTATATTGATTCACTCTGAAGCTGTTTTCAGACATTTTTTTTCCCCCCTAGAAAATCAGGACATTTTCCGTAGTTTTCTGCTGAAATATGAATTACCTAGCAGGAGATCGTCCGTGTCAGATGCATTCACAAGAGCAGGACAATTTATGCGCTCGTTGTGAATTTTCCAGAGATTTTCTTGCTGTATTCTCACATGAGCTCACTTGGATATTTTCTGTAATCTCCACTTGGGGGCTAGCCGGAAAATTTCTGGAGCAAGGTTTGTAGACATTTGCGTTCTCACATACAAACCCCAAAGTTCAGGAAAATGTCATGACTTTAGTACATGTCTGAAAGCAGCTTGAAAGAAAAAGTTGCAGTTGTCATACTAGGTTTTTCTGCAGATAAAAGAAATTGCATGAAGCACCAGGTTTCCACAATACATCAAGTCACTCTTGCACTCTTTGTCTACCCATTTCTCTTTACACATCACTTTCACTACCATCTCTTTCTCTCTCTGTCTCTCGCTTTTTTGTCCACACCTCTCTATATATCACCATCTCTCTCCCGTCTGCTGTCTCCATTTCCCCCTCTCCTCCCCTGCAGTGGATAGGATTTGGGGTCAGGGCCCTTTGACCAGTGGAGCAAGTGACAGCTCTGACATGGCCCTGATTTCACTCTTGTGCCTTCTGTCACCTCCCCGTAAGCCCATCTCATTTTAATAATGTAGATATGGGGCAAGCTCAGACCACAGAGAATATTCTGTGTTCGGGTGCTCGCTAACCGGAACCTTGCTGCACACCTGAGCCACACATGCACACACTTACACTTGGCACTGCTCTCTGAACTAAATGGACTGGTTTACAGAGTACTTTTTTAATACAGAACAAAAAGAAATAATAGGGGTTGAGGTGGCTACAACTGGCCAAAGAGCTGAAATGATTAACAATACAATCATACATTACTGACAATATACACATCAACCAAAAAGGAAAAGGCTAATTCTCCCGGTAATATTTTCACTGGCGGGTGGTTGGGGGCTGAATCTGGTCTGGATAACCATCCAAACCAGTCACAGATGCAACACACCAGCTTACTACAATTTAGTGGCACTGGGGAATGACCTCAGTCTAATGTGGATCCCGCCATCACGGCCGCCCCTTCCCAGGGAACCAGAGTGCAGGAAACTGCAGAAGCTGTGAGTCACAAAGCTCTCAGTGGGCAGATCTGCTCGTAACTATCTGTAAAGCCTTTGATAGCTCGCAGTTCGCCTGTTACGGATGTGATGGATGATTTGGAGACAGTTTGCCCTCCCCGTTCTCCTGCCTTGATTAAAGAAAAGGCCTCTTGGTCTGCAAGATTGCGGCCCCTCAGTACCACACAGGCACAAACGAGCAGGCAGGCTCCACACTGCCTTCGTTAACCTTTTTCACCTTTGCTATCCCTCAGCCCCACGACAGCCGCCTTCCACCCGACCACTCACCCACTCCCTCAGATTGTGCTCTTGTGTTACCTTTGCCCCCGTCGTTCTTGTAAATTTGCGGGGTTTGATCAGCAGAGGGTCTTTGCCCTCTGATTCAGCATCCTGGAGGTCCTTAATAAAGTGATTGATGTCCCATTCCATTCAATCACAGCTTAGCATGTCCAAGGAAGTTTGTGTTCAGTGGTAAAACTACCATGAAGTGCAATGGTGACAGTACATGCAGATTACTTGATGGGGAGTGTGTTTGTGGCAGAAAGCATTTCATCACTGGTCCACTGTTTGACCTGTTACTAATGTAATGAGTAAAACTGAGCTTTTCACTGAGCTTTATCATTGTCTTTTACATAACATTTATCTTTCTACTCACATTTAGTGCCAAATGGTATAACCATTAGGCAATTCAATTGACTGTAAAAGCAGAGTGTTTGAATTTGAATAGGACACACACACACACACATGCACAGATATATCCAGATGTGTATGGTGATTGTTGAGTATTGGGTCAGTCTGTCTGGGGATAAATCAGACAAACTAATCTGTCCTGTGAGGGGATGGGGGGTAATTGGTCACATTTGACCCCAGGCCTTGCGGACTGTGGGAACGCGGGCTTTATCTACCAGCGGTAATTGGCTAATGAAACACTTCCGCATCTCCTCCACTAGATTGCCATCCACCGGTTGGTATAGGGTGAGGCATGTGTGTGTGTGCGCGCGTGTATTTGTGTGGCCTCCACTAGTGGCTAAGAGGCATGATTGTGCGGGCAAGAGTGTGTGTGTAGTCCAGAGAAAATGGCAGGATGCGGAACTCCCTGTGGCCATCACCATGACTTTATCAACTCCATCAGTCTCATGAAGCCTGCAGCATAGTGATTCATTGACAGAACACATTAATGGCTGGGTGGTTGCCATTACAATTTAGTCTGAAGTAGAAATGTTTAATGTAATTCAAATGAAATCTTTGACCTAAGGCCGGGCTTTCTGTGTGGTGCATGCTGCAGCCAGGACATGACGTGTTTGCAGCATTTTGATCATACGATAGGGTAGAGAGGTGATGCTTTACAGTCAAACTCTTACATTTCTCAAGCTTGTGTGATCATTTATCTGGTCAAAGTCATGCCCACATCAATCAAAATACAAGAAAAACCAGGGTGGGGAGAGTGAGGTCTGGGGGTGGGGGGGGGGCATCATGAAAAAAAGGCTAAAGTTACGGTGGTGAGACAATGTCTCTGAGGTCCCATCAAGTGAGCCATTCATAGATGCCGGTCTACCCATTTGTGGAGCCAGGGAGACACTCCGATAGAGTGGGGCCCAGGGTGGCCTTGTCTTTTTGTCCCAAGCTGACCCCTGCTCTCCCGCCTGGCCTCTGCGCCCCTCACCTGGCCTGTCCCAGCACACTGGTAACAGGATACCTGTAATTTGCTCTAATGGCCTTTGAAAGACCTGACTGGGCTAATCCCTGGAGTACTTCTCCCAGCAGCACTGTATGAAAGGGGGGGGGGGGGTGTAACAGGGCCGAGTGCGAGTCCTGAAAGAAGACCAACCTCTGAATTGTGTGTGAGAGAATGTCACCCCTTGCGGCCGGGGCTGGGGCCGAGGGAGTGTGGGAGTCAGCTTTCAGCAGATCATCACCATGTGGCTTGTTCACAGGCTCGAAAAAACAGGGCCCGGCCTTGTAGAGAGGTAGATTGTCTCTGCTTTACACCACCCTTAGTGGCTCAGTCTGGCAGGCAGGGGGGACGGCCTGCAAACCAGCTAGTGCACAAGTCTAGAGCGCACTTCAAATTGTTTCCAGATTCCTTGTTACATCTACTAAGGTACTGTAGTCCCTCATGGATGACGTTTTACCCATTCGGTGATAGGAGAGATTTATATCCCCAACTGCAGAGCTGCAAAGAGTGCTGAAATAAAGAGGGAGTGGGTTGACCTGAGGTGTGATGCTTAAAAATGTTTCGCTAAAGCAAAGAAGTCCATGACATTGGTCAAGGGGACAAAGCAGTCATGGAAATGGAGGAGAGAATATAATACAGCAGACAGCGCTGCACTTTCCGGGGCTATAACGCAAAACGTTCCCTCTAAAAGACACATTGGTGAATGCCACAGATTTTCTCAAATCACTTTAGGAACAAATACGTTTCATCGCTGTTTGTGTTAACGTGACTGATAATGATAATAAAGTTAATACTTATACTGCTGCTGCTTATATAGCAATTATGAAACCGTCACTGGACCCAAGGCTGCTGAGTATAGAGTGAGATTAAAAAGACAGGACAAAAACAATCTTATCAGTCTCATCTTCGCTCTCATCCCTCAAGAGATTTTGATGGAATGTGGGAACAGCAAGTGATATGTGGGCAGGGAAGACCAGCCCTCCACCAGTCTTTTCTCTCCTTTCTTCTTGTGCTTTCTATCCACCGTCCTTGTTTCTTTGACAGGGTGGGCCACCTGCAAGGGAATGTACTCGCAAAAATACACACACATGCGGACTGTTTGTGTCCTACTTCCTTCAGATTTAGAGGACATTGTGTACAGTCTAAATGACAGTTTTAGAAAGTGACAGCATGTTTAGATCTGTTCAAGAGCACAAGAAAGAAAGAGAGAAAGCCAAAAGGGGTGCAAGAATAATTCTGTTTCTTATTTCCTTTGCTGTGACTATAATTAAGCACATTTTAAATTTTGTTTGATCAAAGCTAGCATGAGTAAGGTTAAAGGACTTCTAACTGTCCAGGAGTTCAGAGCTAAATTGGGCAAGAGAAACACTGTTCAGACTTCCAGACGGTCTGACCTCATTTGACGAACAGATTCAGATCTCGGGGCCAAGTTTTTTGGCATGTTGGCTTGGATGTGTTGCTTTGACTAACATGTGGCAGAGGATCAGACTATGGTTAGACAGTTCACTATCAAGAATCTTGAAGATTTTTTATAACTCTCCTACCTTATCTTATAGATAGTAACAAAAAACTGAGAGCTTAGTGTGTGTGTGTGTGTGTGTCTGAACATTTCATGTCTTTGTTTGTGTGTGATGAGCCCAGCTCGGCTCAGCGCTCCTGGGCTCGAAGCGGACATATCTGGCCGGAGACCCAGTGTAGACAGGCAAGTAGGGAGGGAGGGAGTGAAGGACTGACCCAGGCAGGGAAATAGGCTGACAGAGACAGAGAGAGACAGAAGAGGTAGCAGGATGGCAGATGGGAGACATAAGGAAGGAAAGAGACAGGTACGCTTTGTAGGAATGGAGGGAGGTGCTGCCTACAGACCAACAGCTGCCTTGCAACACAGAGCACACACACACACACACACACACACACACAGTGGGCTTAGTGCAGCCCCTGTTAAAAAGACTGTAAATTTGGGTTGCTGTCCAGAAACCAATGAGGTCATTGCTTCATGTGTATTTTGAGCATGATCACACCTATTCAAACCAAAAAAATGTCATCATTTCATCAGCATGTGTATGAAACATTATGGACATTGACTTAACAAGGGTGTCTTACATTAATGACAGGGAAACCCCAAGCAAACCCATCCCTAAACACAATAATAAAGCCTGACCTCTGTAGGAGTAAACCAGGGAATTATGTGCGTGAAAAAGCTTCAGCTGACATTGAGCGGAATGTTTAACGTTGACCTTAAACCTACTAAAACCTGCTCAAAAAACTTAAACCTACTAAAACTTGCTCAAAAACTGAGGAAGCTGTATTGTTTTTTTATTTCTCCACAATCTTGGACGTTTTTTTGAAAATAGGGGCATTAGTCCTCTATGCTCTGATTTGTGATTTCCGTGCTTTCATAGGATATGCAACAGCTGCAGATAATGGTCATGACAAGGTGTTGATAGAATAGCACAATAAACCTGCAATGTGAGAAGATATGCAACTGCTCATAAATGCACTTATCCTTGCTAGTAGTCAAAAATACCTAAATTATAATGTCACTTAAGACATAGGGCAGAAAATTATTGTGGCACTCCAATCAGTCCTGTAAAAAAACAGGTTCTTTAGCCCTTAAAAGCAGATGTGAAACACCTGCTCTGACATCGCTCACTGGGATGTCGCCAAAAATGCTCCATGCTCGGAAGCTTCTCCCTGTAGGGAACTGCCACACAACTTTCTGCAGTATTTCTTTATATAGCAATCTATGGGTTTCATCATTTGGTATTAAATGGTAGAAGTTTAAAAACAGCAGATAGAGATAGATAGATAGATAGATGCTTCACCAGCTATAGTTGCTTACTGTCTGCTGTATGGTTCTGAGAAGTAGTGTACAGTGGGCTATTAGAGCTCTTCACTGAAAACAGCAGACATAGATGTGAACCAGCAGTTGCAGGACGGCCAGCTGTACATGAGCTGAAATTCACTTTAAAGCTCCATGAAGCCAAGAGGAGCTGCTGATTCAGATGACAATTATCTGTGGGTTCACCAGCTGCCGCATCCATGCTTTGGTTTTTTTAATAATATAGTAGACATTTACATCTTGTTTTCATTACAAAGTGCCCAGAATATCACCCTCAGTTCCACATTACTGTTGATGTTTTCAAATGTTTTTTAAAGGGTGTTAATTCAGAAAAAGTTGTGATTCCACTCTTTATCTTCTGGTTTTTGCCTAGACCTGACCTGTACTCTGTTCAGGTCGTCAGAGTGATATAGGTTGAAGAAATATGTGAACAGTAGACGTGGATCTGTTTGATATGTGTTCACACATGTTGTGGCCATGCAGACATTGGACGATGATGTCACATGGACCTTCATGGCTTCACAAATGTGGAAAATTATAATTTGCGGTGTTGTCCCAGTCACTTTAGTAAACCCTCGTAAACATGTAGAGCTGCTGCCAAAATGTATGGAAGTGTTGATGTAGCTCTGGTGCACATGCCTGTATTCAACTATTTCATTTACATTCTCCCGTCTGAAAGGGAGTGAAATAAACAATAATATTCAGCTGTGAACAATTGAAGTCCAGCACACTAAATGATCAATTTCCTTCTTGGCATTACTGTCATACTCCGCAAAGCAAACTGAAGATCAGCTTTCATATCAGCCACTCATTGCAATGAGATCATAGCTGACCCAGTATCATGTACCCCAAAGTCGAAATATCAGGCTCCTGGCATATGAGTCTCCTGAGCAAACATTCTTTCATCTGTCAGATAAGAGCTGATATCCGCTGTTTGGATTATTTTTCATTCACAAAGACAATTAGGAATTAGTTTCACTGAATGGGGTGTGTTATGAGTTTTTTTTTAAAACATATTACAGGGGGCACACTTTTTAAAAATAGGTTAGATTAATTGGTCATTTTATGATCCCTGCGTGCCCTGAGAGCCACTAAAACAGAAGCAGTGATTCGTGCTGACACACTTCTGCCTTTTAAAGTATGCTGAAAGGACAATCACGGTTTGTCGTCAGGATATAAACCCTGACCTCTGCCCCAAATCAACGATGACCTTTTATGGCCTTTCAAATTAATCATTGCTTGAATTTCATAATTGCTTGAGCAATCATTGCATGCATTTCGTTGGCTTTTAAACTGCAGGTAAACCTGACCTTAGTTTTTATATTATAAATATTTATAAATATTTTATAACTTAATCTTCTATTTATTTTTTTATATGCGGTCTAAATACATGTAAGTTACATGCAATCATTATTAATCTATTACCCCAGTGGCTCCCCAGTGTTTTTCCAAGAACTCAATATGCTTTGTATGCTTCTGTCATCTCGACATAATGAACTGGACAAATAGGGATGGACGTGCACACTTTCACACAGTCCTCCCTACAGGAATTCATGGTGCTACTGTCAGGTGTACACAAGAAAAGTGACCCAAGTAGTAGTGTGAAAAATTAACAAAGAGCTGAAGAGAAATTATTAATTTTCTTACTTCCAAACCTCCACATACCTGGACATTTACCACAAAGTCTAACCCTGAACGACAATGTAGGTTGTTTTTATCTACCCTCTGATTCAAACTTGAGTAATATCTCCTGACGTAGTGCCACGGGGGTGGTGGCATATTGGACATGCATTATAATTTTTTTTTAATAATAAACACATGGAAGAGCTTACGGAACCACTACGGTTTGATTGGTTTGGGTTATATAAAGGTTAGAGGACCTTCGTCGTCATTATTACAATAATCAACACATAATTAAGGTTGAGGACCAGTCATGGTTTAAAGAATAATAATTGACTATCGAGTTCAACAGTTTTATTCTTTAAAAAAGTACTGGGCCACTTGCTATGGCCATTAGATGTTGTCTAGCAATTAAACAAGATGCTTGCACTGACCGACTGCACAGAGACGGCTTATAGGGCCCAGAATTTGGTGCTACACCCCTAGGTGCAAGTGACTGTTTTGTGTAAAGCTGCAGGTTGTATTTGACAGTATATAAAAATAAATGGCACAGGTTAGCGTGTTACCACTGCATATCAATGTGCAAATGACACCACCTAGAAGAAATTAGTGAGAGTAGTCACCGTGTTATTTAAATGTTTTTCGGAGTGTAGCATTGTTTTCTTCCAAATAAACATGTCTTAGTGGTTCTTAAAAAAAACCTATGAAAACGTGGCACTAGTTCTCATGAGCCAAAGTTGCTTAAATATTCTAGAATATATTTATATCTTGGTGAAAATGTGAATTGTATGCATGTGACAATCCCCTCTGGATTTAATCGAACAAAAGCCTCCTTCTCAAGAAGTCTTTTCTAATCAATGGTTGGTATTTTACTGTACGTTCAAGGGTAAACGTACAAGTTTCCATATCACACCACCTGTGAAGGCTTCCACTAGAGCCTGTTGTCATGGTAATCTCTCAAGGTGTTTAAAGCAATAGTGAGTGATGCAGCCTTTGTCTGTGCTGATACACACAGGCGGCTGCTTCGCCCAGTACCAGACCATTCGAGGGGGTCATGGCAGATCAAAGGTGCTGGTCACAGCCATTAGGCCCGGCAGCCCAGACCCAACATGAAAAGCTTGTATTTTGAAAGGGAGGGCAGAAGGAAAAAAACAACAGGGCCCTCTTCATTTAAAAAGCAAGCAAACTGTGAAATAATTGAAAAGGTATGTCAATCAGGAGCAGGAGCACAGCGGGAACTCCGAGATTCCCAGGCTCTGCTCCGGTCGAGCACTGAGCCATGGAGGGCTGCTCAAGGGGGCAACCCAAGAAATTAAAGACCTGAGGAAAGGATCAGAAAAATCTCTTTTCTCACTGCCATTGCTCAGTCTTTCACTCTTTTCTGCTTTAAATTTGTGATGGAAGGAACCATTTTACCACACTTTGTAGAGCCCTATTGAAAATGCTTGGTCATTAATAGGACCTTGTCTAGCTCTTCACCTCTCAGGTGAGTAACAAAGACTTATATTGGGGGGTGGGGGGGGGCAGCCATTGGAAGCGCCTCCCAACCACCCAAATCCCCCATCTTATAAGCAGCACCTTCAGCCTGTACTCACTCACTCACTCCCTCGTCCTCCCCCATTCCATGTGTCTGACAAAAGGGAACCCCGTGAGAGTGTCTCTCTCCGTCCTTTCTGCCTTTTTTTTCCAAGGTCAGAAAAGGCTTGAATGATCTGACGATGGGATAACGTCCAAAAATGGGGGACAGAAAGAAAAGAAAGAGTAGAAAAAAACTGGGTAAAAGACTTTTTCTATGCTTTTAAAAATCCCATAGAGGACAAATAAATGGCAAGTCCACAGTTGACTACACATGTATAGTGCAGGATTTGCTTGTAATGGCAGCTTGAGCTTATTGACAGTCCCAGCCAAAACATGTCAAAGGTTAAGAGATCTGGCCAATTGCAAGTGGGAAGCCAAAGTACCTTTTTCATGAGCTCAATAGGGCCATCAGTTGATACTTGCTCTGCAGAACGCGCTGAAGAGGTGACCTTCAGTTTCCAATGCAACTCAAGAACAAAGAGATAATTTGTCTCCATTGCCTCTGTCGGTTCTATTTAATCAGGATATTGTTGAAATGGTTTGGGGAAAAAAATCTTTAGTGAAAAACTTTAAGTCTCACTTTCATTTTCTCTAAATACAGTCAGTTATTATACTAAAATAAGAAGGATTTACAAACTCTTGCCTGTCTGTGTAAATTATAATTTCTTAATAATTTACAGATTTTATGATATATAACAGGAATAACTTTCACATTGCGTGATTCAAATATTTTAAATGTCGCATATTCAGATACAAGGCTTTTTTGTCAATGTAATCCAAAATTAGTTTGCTCTGAAGAGCCTAAAGAGACATGATTTTCACACATTCAATTGTGATTTCCTCAAAAAATTATTCGTATCTCTGGACTAATTGCCTGCTCAAACTTGGATGTAACTTTGTGTTTATCATATATTAGCAAATTAAATCTGAAAGGTTTAGAAAACTTTGGAAGCACAGTTTTTATTCTTCCAGTTTGCTTTTTTTAGAAATATATTTAAAAAATAATTTCTTAATAAATGTTGTCACAATTCCAACTGAAAATGTGTACTTTTACAAATATACATCAATATTGATGCACACTACCAGTAAAGTGATGATTATTATTCAGCAGTTCGGAAAAAGAAACCTTTAATAGCTTGAAATACCTCACTCTGATTTCTCAGACTTTGACCACAATGGAGTGACTTTTCAAAGGGGAGCTGTGAGTTATATGGATCTAACTGGTCTTTATAGATGTGTGGTCAAGCGTCCAGAGCCCGAGTGATTTCTGTAGACAATGTGAAATCCTCAGTTCATGTCCTCAGATCTTTTGTATCTGCTGGCTGCTACACTGCCACGTATGAATGAAGTGACATGTAGGGTATCTGAGTCAAGAAGAGAGAAACGACAGTATCCAATGTGCCACAAGAATGACGTGGGGAGTTTTGTTGAAGTGCTTCACAAAATGATCACTATAACACAAACTTGAAAACCCCATCGGCTCTTATTTTTACACCAAAATGTTGCTTAAATACAAAATGCGTTAACAACTCTACCAACTCAGCATTTTTCCAATGAATTTTAATTCTAAGAATTCTTATTTTTTTACCTTATAAAAGATGAGATCTTTTTGTTCATTGCCATCTTGCAATGTCTCAGACGTGACAAACTCTTGCTTCCAACGCACCTACTGTGCCTGGAACTCAAACCAGCAAAAAAGAAAGAAAAAGGCAATTACTGCTGGCACCACTTTCAGGCACCAGCGGTTTTCATAGGCCCGGACTAATCCCCCATAAATCCTTGCAGTGCTCCAATCACCAGCCGGGCCTCAGCTAATTGCTTATGAGTCCCTTGCACGCTCCAGGTGCCACCATAGCACACCCGGTGTTTGTAAACACAGCCCATAAAGAGGAGACTGCCGTCAAAGTGTTAATGTTTCCTCAGAGGATCAGAGGCGACGTAGGAATGATGGGGGTGCAGCTGGGCTCATACCTAGATGGACTCGACTGAGGCATTCCCTCCTTCCCTGCAGCTGTGGCGAGCAGAGAGAGGGCTTCATTTACACGCTCCTGTCAGAGAAGAAAGACACTCAACAGGAGTCTGTGTTTGTTTACCTTTCCCGTCTTCTCTGTCCTCTTTTTTACTCTTTGTACCTCTTTGTGTCCAGGCCTTAAGTAGATGATCTCACTTTGTAAGCACGACTAGTGATGTTCAGAGCTGGAGAAAAAAGTTGGAGATAGTTGCTTGTTTAGAGTGATGGGAGCAGCAGATGTGTTTTCAAGTTTTAGGTTTTCTCAGATATGCTCTTTGAAACGAGCAACAGTCGTCCGATGGTATTAGCAGCCGTCCTGTAGTCAAGAGCAGTTAGTAGCATCTTTGTGCACCAAATGATACTATTTATTATGTTGGTGTCACCAGTACCACAGATATTCCCTAACCATGACCATGTGTGTGTTACGCTCTTTTAAGACATGAACTGGAGTTTGACGTTCTCATTTGAAGATCGCTGCAGGAGATTGTCAAATTCAGACTCGTTCACAACAGCAGGAACATTTACACAACATTTAGGCGAGTGATTGTGCCGTGAAAGATTTGATGGCGTTTATTTCTTTTCAAAACTTGCGCACGTACAAACCACACGCATGCGTTTGATACAAGAGAGCAGATCAGCACAGCAAGTGTAAAACACACACATTTCTACTCTGCATGCATGCAGAACGGCATCCGCACGCAAGCAGAACGGTATCCGCCATCGTAAAACCATTCTCGCGAGCGAGCATTTGTGCTAACTCATGCATTGAGTTTATATTTTCCTGTAGCAATTGTGGGTTTAACCAGCGAAACTATTCAGAAACTCACCAGTCCGTACAAAATCTGCGGTTGTACAGAAGCAACCAAGCTCCTTCATTTCCTAAAGCTTTGGGTTAATCTGCCCTTCAGCACTTTCATCTGATTCTGCAACAAATCCAACAATCCTTTTTTTATCAATATCCAGCAGTACCAAGGCTTTGAGCAATAGGATTACATGCTTTCTCTGCAAAGATGTGGTTTTCAGGGGTGTAAAAAAGAAGATTTTGTTTTCTGATCAGATAGCGTGCCACATAAGGTTGCTTTTGAAGGTGTAAGAGGGCAAATCGAGCCAGAAAAAAACATCATAGAGAGCTTCGACTCCAGCAATTAGTTTCTATTCAGGAGCCTGTGGTAAGCCTTCAGGTCAACACCAAAACATCTCCCGGTTGTAGCCATGACAATGGGTGTGTGCCTTTATTTTTGTATGCAGACAAAAACCAGATCAAGAGAGAGCCACATGGGACTTGTTTGCAATCAGTGCCCAGAGGAAACAATTAGCCTACCAGTTTGCCAGCATTTTCGTGGAGTGAAGTGAGTTAGAGAGGCTGTTTAAGTGCCCGGTAGACAGAGGGTTTTGTGTCCCTCAGTAAAGAACCCTGGGTATCATCATGATAGAGTGTCACATCTGGTGTCAGAACGACTTTATGGATTCAAGTAACAAGCATCAGGCTCAGATTCTGTGTATGGCGGCTATTGAAGGGTGTTACAATTTTCATTTAGTTAAAGACATTTGGGTACATTTGCAATTTTGTTCAATGTTACTGATCTAAAGAATTGAAATCTATTCTGAAATGGTCAAGCTTTTACCTGTCCATCAAAATACTCAATAGTTGAGCCATTGTCCATCTCCTGTTGTTTTTATTTCTTTTCATTTTTTCTTGTCTTGGGTTCTCTCTCTCCCAAGAGCATATGACTGTCTGGTATGGTAATCATTAATGATAAAGTGGCTTTTGATGGGGAAACTCCCAAACCTTGATGTTTCTAACTCAGACTCCTGTTCTCTTTTATTTTCCAGGCCTGATGGAAATCCGATCTGTCAGTGTGGGAGTTGTTGCCATCAAATCTGTCAGCACCGGGCTGTACTTAGCTATGTCCAAGAAAGGCTCGCTCTTTGGATCGGTGAGTATGCAACCTTGCAACATTGTTTCTGGAGGTCGTGTGTGGGAAAGGTGGGGGGGGGGGGGGGGTGGTATACGTGTATAGGGGTCCCAAATGAGTGCCTACCCAAACATGTTTGATTCTGCTTAAGTGAAGGTAAATTTCAGGAATCTTCTCCTGGAAAGTCCAGAGAAAGTTCAGAGTTACTATCAATCATGGCTGTACACCTGGGCCATGCTTGGTGATACCTGCAGCTTGAGTAGGCTTGTTCCACTGTCAAAATAGATATAACAGAGAAAAGACACCCAACCAGCAATGACAAAGAGCCAGCTGGGTTCCTTTAAAAGTCTGTGTCGTCTGCCAGTTGTTGTTGTGCACAGCAAGCTTTCAAAAGTAATCACCTCTCTTTGTTAAAGTCACACACCACAAATCAGACATGAGTGTGGTGTCTAGCTCATCTCTAGCAATCAATCTGCCAGCAGTGATAAGACAAGTGCTCCCAACAAGCGAACACAGAAGACAGGACATAAATAGACCTGTAGACTTCACGAAACTCTAAAACCTCCCGCAACCAAAAGGCAGGTGATTCATGCCAGGCTCATATTGATGCTATCACAGAGAGAGCCACATTACGGCAGCATGATAATGATCTGGAAAGGGAAATGCAGCAGAATGTCTTGTGGTTGTATTTTTGATACATTTAAGAACCTTAATGGGTCAGTTCTCCTACTGTTATCTCACACACATGCACTAAAAAATTCAGATTGCTCTTATTTGCCAAGGTTTTTCAGATATTGGTTCTAAGATATCTTCTACCGAACCAACACGATGTAGGTGAACAGAAATGAAAATATCGTCCCAATAACAACATCCCAGTTACTCACGATATTTCACAGACCTCATTGTCATCAGTCTCGGTCAGTGATCAGCTTTCAGCGATCAGTCCCAATAAAAACTTAAGAGTAACCAGAACAGTGTTTCTGGAAAGGCACAGCATTTCGAATAGTTTTTCCAATGCTCTGAACATTTCCAACACAATTTAATGTACCTCCACTGTATCGGATAGATGAAGAAGAAGTTTCAGAGACAGATGTCTCTAAAGGTCACATCTACCTGCATTGCTAAACACCGCCATTACCATTGTGGACTTGAAAAGACAAACCTAACCTAAATTATCTGTTATGGAAAATATCCCCTCATAAACCTCAACCACCTGAAAAACACTTTACTGAAATGCTCAGTTCACACCGGACATGAGTTTAGTCGTGCAAATATTTTCCCGTCCTTCCTTCCACTTTCTCCGACAAACCACCTATGAACAAACACACAGCCACACAAACACAAGTAAACATTTAATGAACTGTTGAATGTAAAAAAAGGCAGAAAGACAGTCGTGCTAACTGGGCCTAAAGCAAGTGTCCAACTTCCTCGCTCACTTTCTGCCAAGCCCTTTGGAATTCACAACGCCCAGTGTGAGTGACGTAAGATTTCTGCCTAGTCGTGTCTTAGCGTTGACTTTGTATGTAATATACTTACGCGAATAATTCAGGTCACGATCACTGTGAACAGACCATAACAACAGGCATTAACTTTTGTGTTCTTTTTGGAACCTGGCCGAGTAAACAACAGCAGCCCTTACACTCATCTGTTATGACCTCCTTAACCTCTTATATCCTTCTCCCTCTGATCACAGGTGAAGTACAACCCAAGCTGCAAGTTCAAGGAGCGCATTGAGGAGAATGGCTACAACACGTATGCCTCACTCCGGTGGAAGCACGGCGGCAGGCAGATGTTTGTTTCGCTTAATGGACGTGGGAAGCCACGGCGAGGTCACAAGGCTCGACGTAGACACCCATCCACTCATTTCCTGCCTATGCTTCCATCCTAGCCACCCAAGTCTGAACTCTGAGCGGCGACTGGCTGGCTCACCTGCCTCCTCACACTAGTCTTGATCTAGCCGTGACCGTGATCTTTATTTTTTCATCCTCCTGTCACATTAATGTACATTTGTTGAGGTCTGTAACATTTGTAGAGTTAGACATGTACTTTTAAGTTATTTTCTCCATTTTCTAAACAGTCCTATACCCTAGAATTACAATATCTTCGGGAATCTGTCTGTACAGTATACGTCTGTGTGTCTGAAGTGCATGTAAAGTGGTGTTTGGGTGACTTTGAGAGACTGTAAGAGGACTGAAAAGGGACAGCAATGCTTGGAAACTGGTTTGTTATATACACTTTTTCAGATGTTTATCTAAATGAGAAGGAAATTGTTTGGCACAGCAAAAATTATACAATTTATCAATCTGAAATGGTAAGTATCATTATTGAAAGAAATAGTACATTGGTAAATAGCTATTTAGCAGCTATTAATGCACACAGTAGCAAAAACTTACATACATCCCCTTTAATATTGCAAATTTATCCTAAACACAATGTGAATGTATCATACCACGCTCAACACATTTCTCATCGTAAGCATATATATTAAAAGTTACATGTGCACCACCGTTTCACAAATGGTAAAACTCAAAGTAGAACATGTTTTATCATTAGTAAAAAAAAAATTCATCATAACCTCAGTTTTTCTAAAATCCTGGCTGTGGCCCTTCTGTAAAACTAACACCATCACTGTTGCTTGGGATATTTCTTTACTGATGGTACCGAATAAGATGAGATGAAAAGCTCTACTGAGTCACAGATACATTGATAAATGTACTGTTCTGTCTGTATATGTCTGTATATCAACATATGTGACAAGAACAGAACAGAAACTAAGCTAATTACTGGGATAACATGCTGGATTCCTGAGATGACCTTTGTATGTTTGCGCTTCTGTCATAATGTTCCTCTTCCGCCCGTCTTTCATCCAGCAGCCCAAAGCTAATAGGGTAGCAATCAGTATAAGTGAGTCATTTAATGCATTATAATGGCAGTAGGTACACCAGAAATCACCGCAGAAAAATCATTAACTTTGTACACAGTAGTAAATGGTTATTACACCCTCTCTGTCAATTCTTGTTAACATTTTCTCAACAACAAACCTGTTGCTAATAGAGCATTTAATATATTTAAAACATTTTGTACGCTTTAACTGTTTGAGGTTGTCGTTTATTGTTATTGTTTACTTGTTGCGTCGGATTGTAGTCCTACTGTTAAAAAAGGAAAGGGAAAAGTAATTGTATTTGTCCATACTCAACTCATTTTGTATGGTATTTCTGCTGGATATTGGTGCATTTGTGATAAATTTAACTGTTTTTCGTTTGTAGGCCTGTAATAGCAGGATGTACATGAGGCCAAATCCTCAGAACAAACCTGTTTTAAGATTCATTTCAGCTAAGTTAAATCATTTGAGTGCCTTGGTCCATGCTGAGTGTGGTTAACTTCAATAAAAAATGTGGATACATGAAGAGTCATTGCTCACTCGCTTATGCTACCAAGCTTTTTACAAAATTATGAAGTGGGATTTTAATCTTGTTTTCCGCCAGGCACTGAATGTTAAGTGCCGGTAACATCTCCATCAGAGCTCTCCGACATAATCCCCCTCCTCATCATAATCATGACAAAACTCACAGAGGGAGATCCGTTGATGTGGAGGACCTCCCTGTGTCTGATGAAAGGTCTGCAGTTATGAACTATGCAACCTAGCATCAAGGTCATTAACACACAGATGAGCACTCCAGTGGCACAGGAGGCCACTCGGTCCTTTCAGTGAACAGAAAGGAGAGTCTGGGATGAATAGTAGCCGTTTGGGGTGAATAAAGGCCAACCTTTCAGTTTGTCATAATGTGAGATTACTGCGACAGGGTACATGTCTGGTCAGAAGGGCATGAAGTCACACTGTAGTTCATCTCCAAAAGTCTTGGTGAGGCACTTGAATATCGGTATGGGGGGTCTGGCAATAGCCATGCAAATGACTTTATTCTCAGCTGTGCAGCTACACAGCCACTTGTGATTGTTCTACCATTGTATATTAACTGTAAAATATAGTGCAGAAGTCAAATAAGTCATTTAAAAGAAAGGTTTGACATTTTGGGGAATACACTTATTTGCTTTCTTGCTCAGAATCAGATGAGAAGACCAACTTACCATCTGTACAATAAATATGAAGCTTTGCTTCCACATGTGGCCAGCTTACAAAGCCTATAGCACAAAGACTGGAAACAGGTGCTGGTAGATGGATTTTGTTTCCTTTGGACAGAACAAAGCTAGCTGTTTCCCCTTGTTTCCAGTCTTTATGCTAAGCTAAGCTAACTGTCTAACTGACTCTAGCTTCATACTTACTGTACAGACACATGAGAGTGGTGTCAACCTTGATATAACAAATGGGAAGAAAATGAATTAGTCTATTTTCCAAAATGCCCAGCTTTCCTATTTTAAACAAAAAGTATCAAAAATAAAGATCTTCGTGTTTCTGTTGTCTTGCTGCGAACTACAGTGCATTTCTGTTTTACATTTCAGTGTGACATGCGTCACTGAACATACGATCGTTGTGTAACTCTCAGCAGACACAGAGACACACTAAAACATGCAGGTCACAAAGTAATCAGATTTTCTGCCTGTTCCCTCGATTGACGCGCCTCCCTGACAGTGTGTCCACCACCTCTTCTCTGTGCCTCTCCTCTCTACTCCTTTAACCCTCCAAGAATCTCTCCTTTCTTCTTGGCCTGAGGGTTTCGACTGGCTGCTGGTGCCAGGTCCAAGGACACCAAATGGGAGCTGTAATTATCATTACTCCGCCACTGTCCTGTCAATGTGCTCGCCAGCAAAACAATAGGGATCCCTTTGGAAGTCCTGATCAAAAGCTCTGGCCTTTGATCACCAAGCAAAAGAAAAGAAAAACCTAAACATGGTGCAAAATCAGTGAGGAATGTCCCACAGACAGCCCAATAGAATGGAAATGATAACCATCCAGAAGACATCCTCAGCTCATCCTCTGCTATGACGTGTTGATGTCAAGAGCACAGGTGCTTGGGCTGTGTTTGATCTGATCCATGTCAGCAGAGTACTGAGACAGTGAGTCATGCCATGATGTTGTTGCTCGTGTCCGTCAGATAGCACCTGGTATCGGCTCCACAGCAGGCCACGTGTTTGAGCCTCTGCAAAGCAACAAGTCCTCCAACTCATACGAGCAATGGCTGCACACTTAAAACACTGTACATCCATGAAACTATTCCTTGGATAGAGGTATTGTGCATGACCCAATAGAAAATAATAGTGTTACTTTGAATGCTTCAAAATTAGATTGCAGCTGAGTGGTAGGAAAAGTAATAATAGAGGCCCATTTTGAGGCTCATTTTAGCCAAAATCTACAGGGGCACAAGTCATGCTGCTTCAGCGACAACAAACCACAGCCTCTGGAACCTTTGAAACCCTGTGTGGTCATTTTCTCTCAGAGTGACTGAAAAGAACTGTGGTGGGTGGGAAAGAAAAAAGAGCCCCTCGCCACTCATAATACCAATCTTATGTATGTAGACGAAAATGGGAGGGATGGGAGGGGTGGTGGGGTGGCAGTCAGACTAAGGCACAATTTTAAAGCGCTTATTGAATTGCCATTACAGCTCCTGAGACTAATTGTGGCTGTTGTGTGTCTCTCGGTGGCCTAGGGGGCTCTGGAGTGGCCCTGTATGCTCTTACTCAGTGGGGTTTTCAAACCGAGTGGCCCTGAAAGAGAACAGGACCACCGTAGATCAATGGCAAACCTTTCACTCTTTCACAGGCTCTCGCTAATCCTTCTCATTTGTCTGCCATTTGTTGAGGCACATTCACAGTTCCCTGAATTTAGGATTAGGCCTTGTTTTGTTACAAAAACAGCCCAAGTTATAATGCTGAATAGATGGACTAAAGGGTGGACGATGGAAAAGCGTGCATGTGAGATTGTGAGCATGTGTGCATGTGGGTGTGTGTTTGGCCATTGGGTATACACTATGTTTATGAAAATACATTAGAATACATGAGACCCCCAAACAGTTCCAAAGTCCTCCATTTTAATAAGTGTATGTGCATGAACCCATGCATGTTCACTGAAGAGAGAGCAAAGACATGGTCATGGTTCACGGTCCCGAGTCTGCTTTTGAAAATAAAGATTTCATAAAACAGAGGAAAAACATGAACCAATTGATTCATCACAGTCAAATTCCTGCAAAGGAAATATAATTTCATTGAAGTTATGACAATTCCCTTTGAAGCCCAGAGGTTGTCTCCATTGTTCTCTGTCTGGACCTGAGACTGTGCCGTCTTGGCAGCCTGCAGCAAAGCCATCACACTGAGGCCTTCTCACCACTGAGTGGATTAGAGTTCATGTCTGAAGCCACTTACTGGACATTAGACTGGCTGCTGAGTGGCACATGCGCCACATTTCCCCTAAAGCCCTGCCATGTCGCGCCAAACAGGTATGTGGTGCAGACTGGCCAAACCCCATGTCAGGCATTCTCTGGATGCCTGCAACCTTGCCAGACACCAGGGGACGTGGTGAGGAGACAGACGGAAAGATGACTGTGTGAATCAGAATGGATAAGAGGACGAGTGAGCAAAGTAGATATGTGGAGTGCACATCTGATATGGGCAAATATTATAATGGCAAGAGGCACTGACGATGGTATGTGGATGTGTAGTGTAATGTCAGACCTAATTGTTTTACAGGTGTAACAGGTGATAAAAACTCAAAAATGGATTTATGGCCTCCCAAAAGTTTGAAGGTGTCGTGTTGATTCTATATACTTCTATTTATTTAGACTTTCTGGACTCTTGTCTTCACTGTGAGGTGAACTCTAACTGCTAGCACGGAAGCAAACATCCTAGGCCTTATAAACCCCTTATATTCTTCCCAGCCTTGACATTAGCTTCTAAGGCTGCTTTCAGACATACTCTGATGTCTGAACATTTCGCTGAACTTCTCCGGAGGGGGTGTACGTGTAACACAAATGCTGCTCCGCACATTGTGCGTAACTTTTTCTGCCAGCCCCAGATTTTTCCATAGAATGTCTGTGTGAGCCCGTGTGAGAAAACAGCAGGCAAATCTGGTGAATTAACAGTGAGTGAACGGGCGTGTTACTGTATGTAGACAAAAAACACTGCTTTCCGCAGCGGATTATCATCATGTCCTGCCGCAGTGTCCTACCGTGACGCCTCAGAATGTTCCTGTTCCGGAAATGTTCCTGTTAGTGTAACCACATCTGACTCGGACAATCTCCTGCTGTGTTCATCATGTGAACTGCAAACTCCGGAAAATACAAATACTATGAATATGTAATACTATGATCCCATCATCATCCCATATAGGAATATAATAAAATGTATATATAATGGAAGGATACGAATGGAGAAAATCTAAGTATGCAAGATCACAGAAAAGGCGGTGGGATCCTAAAGGGGCACAGGCCATCTCCTTCTACAGTATATAATCTGGCCACCTGAGGCAGGGCCAGTCACATGTTGGCCCATGTCCCAGTCAACATCATGAGGTTGTCTTTGGCTGTTAGTGGCTGGAAAAGACCAAAGTCAGTGCTGCTTCATGCAAAGTGTGAGCTGTGCCAAAGTCTGTCCACCCTGCCCCTAACGCCCCGCTGAGTGTGAAGTAATTCTTCATGCCAGCGAAACAAGACAGACTCTGTGTTTCACCACCGCTTACATGGAGATTTTTCTTTTTCAACACTGCAGGGTTTTTTTTTCTGCTATTCAAAGATTAACAGGAGGATGTTCTCCCTGAACATACAGTACATATCAAAAAAATATTATTTTTATATTAAGCAGATGGGAAGGTTTTAATTGGATTCAAATCTGATGGTTGTGTCACAGTAAACTTGACGCGCAAATGTCAATTCCCTCGGTCAAGGTCTGTCATAATGTTGATGGAGGAAAAACCTGGAAAACCTAAGGATGCTACATCCACCATAACCAAGTTAGTAGGGAAACAATCTTCGACTCAAATTCTAGATAAACCGTGGATTAAAAAACATGTAGTTACATTGTGAAACGTAACTGGGAAATGTAGATTGAGCGTAGTCCATATAAACTATGACATTAAAATTGAAGCCATATTAAGAGGCCTGAATGATCAACAGCACATAGCTCCTGGCTCGATATTCCTTTGTACATATCATAAAGCATACACAAGCATGAATTGTTTTCCTGTTTGCCCATCTTTGTGAAGCACTTTGTAATGGTTGTTTTGAAAAAGTGCTTTTAAAAAATTGTTTTTATGTTAAAATGTGAAATCTGAAAAGTATCCATTTTTTCCATTTTGAAAACACATTGCATGTGACACCAACCCCCTCACAAATTCTTCATGGTTTGCACAAAAGACAAACTTTTGGGTGGAGTGTACAGAATAGATGAATCTCATATTCATTAGATATAAATGACCACTAATACACTCACTGCACCGGACACACTGATGCCCTGAAGCTCTGCACTGTTTAGTTTGTCCTCTGAGCTTCTCACAAAGCTATTTTTTTAACCTGGGTTATGTAACGGTATCATCAATCAGACAGATCACATGGAACCAGTTGTTTGTCAGTGAGTAGTCTGTGACGTCATTATTATTTTCTACTGTACTGATGTTGGAGATAGCAACTGTATAAGAGAGTACAATAAATCAATCAGGCTAATGACTACCTTCTTTGTACTGAAGGGGAAACGTAAATGCGCTGAGCTCCTCTGGATATCCTCGGTCTGCGCTGTATGTTTCCTTATCAAACTTATCACAAGATTCAAATTAAATTTCTGTCAAATTAAATTTCAGAACATATCAGGTTGATTAATTCCGAATCCCATTTGTTAAATAACTTGAATTTGCAGTGGGATGACATTCTCACAGTTTTGCTCAAAATCAGTTTATATGCCACACAAGGCAGACAGATGGCGATAGGAAGATTAATTAGACGGCTCAATCTGTGGCTGAACGTTGAGATTTGTTCTGATGGAGAAGTGGCGCCCTCTGATGGTCAAAAGCAGAGCTTCTTTAACAGTCCTGCAGGGAACTCTGCCTCCCTCAGCTGGATATCACGAGGAACTGACCAAAGTCACCAAACCATCTGCTCATCTGTATCTGTCATATTTTCATTTGATTGTATCGCAATATAGAAATGCAAAAGCACTATGCACTTTGATTGTATTAAAACAGATTGCAAGGGTCGTAAACAATTACAATACATGACAAATAGTGTGCGGCTAGAGTGTTTCATACTGTCTATGAGAGACAACTATTGCTCCCCTTGAGCACCCCTTTATATATATATATGTATATATATATATATTTATTTATATATTTATATATATATTTATTTATATATTTATATATATGTACATACAAACTTGTTAAGTTCTGGTCAGTATAACATCAACAGATTTAGTAGTGATGCCCATTTAGATTAAATAATATCAAAACATTGCTGCACTTTAGTTGAATATCTGTGACCGTGAGAACATGAGTAACAAAGCTGCAGTAGGCGGTTTTGGTTGCTGTGGTTAATCAAGACTGTCAAGACAATTCAAAGAAATGTTTGGGCTGTGACACCAGACCAAAGAACATTGGTTGTGTTGGGTCTGAGTTTCTGAGAAATATGTTTGACACGGCTATATGGTGGTTTGCATAAAAGGTGATAGAGAACAATGTGGTCCGAAATAATTAACATCAACAGAATCATTGACCCGAAATGAAAATGAATAATGTGATACAGGCTATAAGAGGCTGTCATCACTGTTACCCATATCTACCTAGTATTGTTTGAAATGCCATATATTTGAGACATTTTTTGTATTTCTTTCCAAAATATGAAATCAAACAACAAGAAAAGCATTTTCAAGGAAGTTGCGGGCTCCATGCAAACATGCAACTTCATTTTTATCTGGTAGACATATCAACAGAAATGTTAACCAGCAACATTGATTCCTTCAGCTGTAACTCACTATCCTTTTTTTTCTTTTCACCTCACTGAACATTTTGCATTGTGCCTTTTGGAACCATGTTAAATCGTCTTCATTCATAGACAGTTGGTTTAACTGTGGACTGAGTAATATCTAAATTCTTTCAAATTACTTTGTGACCCTTTCAAGCTTCATTAAAATTTAAAAAAATATTATTTTAAGTCTTGTTTCAATGATTAATTCTATAACGACAAGAACTATAAAAACAATAACAGTGTGTTATTAGTTCAAATAGATTTTGTTATTTCTTTATCATAACTTGCTGAAGATCTGACTATATACTGAAACAAATGTATACATACATGTCAGTAATTAAAAAGGTTCTCTTGTATTTTCTTCCTGTATAAACCACTGAAAAAGGTTTCTCTGCACACGTCCATGCTTTGAGCCCTTTATCATATGTTCTTGTTATTACCGCCACCCGTGTGATTGATTTGGTTATGTATGTCTGTCTGTTTGTCTGCAGCATTACTCAAAAGGTTATGGATGGATTTGCATGAAATATCTTTAATCAAACATACGTCTCGGCCCTGGCAAAAGTTCATGCAATTTTGAGAGGGATCCAAAATTTTCTTGAAGGATTCATTAGCGGGGGGGTTTGCTCAGCTACAGCTGATAACAGACGTCACTTACTGACATGTTCCACTGTGGTCAGAGAAACACCGACAGCTGAGTCAGAATGCTCCTTTAGACTGATCATGTCAATGGTTAAATGACAGTAACTAAAACATTTGTGTCTCTAATGTGACTGTCAGAAAATTGACGCAGATCTGAATCTTGTAACTGTGGTTTCTGTTGCTCCTCTAGTTCGGGTGCAACCTCACATATCAAAAGCCACCAACAGTCCAAAGGTCACATCTAAAGCGTGGACCTGTGATAAAGGTCTTTCAATTCAATTCATATGACTAAAGTGTACGTAGGATTAAGCAGCTGAATGGTACCCAAACAGTGAAAGAGGAAAGTCGCAGAATTCCCAGAGGTAGAGTTACTATATACAGATGTTAACATAAACTTATGCAAAAAACATGCAAAATGAATAATGAAAATGGGGAGAGAAATTAGAGTAACAATAAAATAAATGGATCCATGTGACAGTGTGCACGCTAAAGTGGCAGAGATACACACTTTGTACAACACTGCATGATAGCTCATTTCTTTACTGACCCCATGCACCCATTGCTAAGATGCACTGATGCACAGAGGTTGCGGCTAAAGACGTCAAGGTGAAGGAAAGGAAAACCACAGGGTCGGTTACTGACAAAAAACTGCGTATAAAAAGGTCGACTTGAAATCCTAAAGATAACAGGTTGGGTCTGCTGCTGCCGACATGATGCATGCTTTACACAAATGTCTGCTTTTTCATCTCCTGACATGTCTCGGACAAAATGGTAAGATTATCTTAAAATGATTACTCTCTGTCATACATATATGATGCTTTTTCATCTCCTGACATGGCTCGGACAAAATGGTAAGATTATCTTAAAATGATTGCTCTCTGTCATACATATATGATGTTGTTCTGTTTATTTTTCAAGCACTTGGGAGTGAAATCATACATGGTAAAAAAGTCCCGGACAAATTGATGCTGTATATGGCTTCGGTGCAGATCAGCAAAGGTCATACATGCGGAGGATTCCTTGTCAGTGAAGACTTTGTGGTCACTGCTGCGCACTGTGACGAAGAGTGAGTTACGTTTTCTCTGATTGGAAATCAGACCAAAGTAATTTTCACTCATTTCTAAAACAATGTGCTATTGATTGCAGGTTTTCTTTTAAAATGTAATTTATTTTGTTGGCCCACGTTTACGAGACACTAATGACATCTCTCAATAATCACTCATTCAGTGGACCTATGAGTGTTGTTCTCGGCACCCACAATCTCAAGAAGGTCAATGACGCAATGAGATATGATGTGAAGAGATGCAAATACCCAAGTTATGTGAACATTACAAGTGGTGATGACATCATGCTCCTCAAAGTAAGTAGATAATAAATTACCAGTTTCATTTTTACCGTAAAATCTCTTGACTTTAGTACTTAAACCAGTAAGAAGCAAAGCACCGACATCAATATTCATCTTTGAGTTGTTATTGGGTTTTTTTAACTTCAGAAGTGATGGACGTGAACTAGTATGCTACAAATTGGTTGTTTTTCACCTTGTGATTTTGTGTTCCTCCAGCTGTCTAGGAAAGCTCAACTGAACGACAAAGTACAAACAATTCGACTTCCAAGGACTAACGATAAAATAAAGGAAAAACAAAAGTGTCGTGTAGCTGGGTGGGGTTGCAATAAAAGAGGTGGTAAAGTTGTTGATGTGCTGCAAGTGGCGGAGGTGCCAATCGTTAAACTGGAGATGTGCAAGAAACAATGGAAAAAAACAAAATTTGATCTCCCGGCAAATGTTACCTGTGCAGGTGGCCCAAACAAAGGATTCTGTCAGGTATGTTTTTTGAGGTCTCTCAAAATGGTTTTTGGTTCTAAATAATGAATCAACAAACAAGTTTTTTCTTCCCAACAGGGAGACTCCGGGGGCCCTCTGGTGTGCAGTGGCACAGCAGTTGGTATTGTATCTTTCCAAAACAGTGTAGAATATGAACACCAAAGGTTACCCAACGTCTACACGGATTTATCTAAGTACCTTCACTGGATCAAAGGGATTCTAAAGAAAAAGAATTGTTAAGTTGAAGCACAGGGTGGCCTACTTTTCTGCTACTGTGGCAGTATTTCTGTGCCTGCTCTTTGCTCTCTCCGCTTTCTGAAATGCAAAATAAAGCTTCAATTTCATTCATGTTTCACAAATTTTAAGGGTATGTTTGATGTAGAATACATTGTTTCATTTTTGTTAAGCAGAGCTGAAAAAAGTTAGCTCACTATTAGCAGCCAAAATTCAATAGCTCATGCACTGAGTGTTAAAGATAAATTTGCAATGTCCTATGATAAAAAAAAACCAGTTATGAAATAGACATTTGTTGAATTGCTGTAATAAACATGCAAAGTGTATAACAAGTAAGTCTGTGTACGTTTATGTTTGTTTGCATGTGATGTAGTTATTTTAGTTGATGTACAGATGGTTATGTTTGCACAGAGCCAGTATCCCCAGTTGATCAAATGTTTCATGACGTTTAACTTATAAAAAACATTTTGGATTCTAGACACAAAAAACTAAATAATATTGCTCGTCTGTTTTCTCTCTAGTTTCATAACTCTGAAGGTGAGAACACTGACGCTCACATGTGAAACAGTGGTTTCTGTGGTTCATTTAGTTTGTCCCAGAGTTCAAACAAATACTTCAGTGAGCTTTGTCAGGTAGATCCACACCAAAGAAGAGTCTCCGTCTTTGTTCACCACCTAAAAAGAACCTACCCCACAAAGATAGCTGTTTAGATGTGGCCGAGAAATGTCCGCACACGGGGATGGGACGGGGTTCAAAAAGCTTAGAGATTCTAAAAAGAAACAAAAACAATTCTATTGCTGCTCCACAAGCCTCTGTACTTTCCAATTTTTTTAACTTCCCCTTTCCGAATCTGTGCGGAAGTGGGCAAGAGAGTATAAACAATTCCTCCTTCATAATGATAAAGGAGGTGGTGTAGGTTGGAAGCATTCTTGCAAAAGAAACCTGCAATTGGCCACAAGCTGGTCATTGGATTCGCTTCACCCTGCTGCACCAGACCTACAAGCAGATGTTACCCTGCCCTCCCCAAGAAACACATGATACGAAACCACATCATTCAAATCTTCAAACGATTCTTTTATCATCAAAATCATAAACAAAGTGCATACACATAAATAATAGTGAAGGGCTGAAGTACAAACCCCCACCACTATCCCAGACAGATCACACAGACCATTTAGACTTTCTAGTCTTCAACCTACCCTCAAAAATGATCAAGCTTGTGTCTGAGAGCCAGTGACATGGGCCCTCATCCCTGGGTTCCCAACCATGGTGTCGTCACCTGTACATACATGTTTTGTAACCTTTAGCAACCTATCTTTAATATTTTGTTCTTCTCAGGATGACTGTTGTGTAAGGTTCTCTAATAACACTAAAGGAGAAGAGGCATGAGGTTCTGACATATGTCCTTATTCTTATATGTTTTATGCCATGTGACCAATGGTACAACTCTCTCTTAAGGCACCAGACTCACTCTGTAACACACCTGATACAGATAAATGTCGGTTGTGCATGACACTAACAAGCTCCCCCTCCGTGTGTGTGTGTGTGTGTGTGTGTGTGTGTGTGTGTGTGTGTGTGTGTGTGTGTGTGTGTGTGTGATACCCCATCTTCATTAAGAAGAGAGGAGACTGCAAAAAGCTTGGTTTGGAGCACGAGGGATTTTTGTGTGGAGAGAATCTGGCTGATTCTGAGTGGCCATTCACCAGATGATTTTCACTTGCAGCTATTATGAAACAGGGATTGGCTAACTGTGGTTCATGATAAGTGTGCTAAAGAGATGTTTGACATTTGATCTATATATAGATAGTATATGAGCATGTGAAAAGACAGTCATGCACACATACTTTGTTGCGTGTTAGGTCACTAATTTCTTATAAGAAGACATTAGGTGAGAAACTTGATAACTGTGATATCTTGCATCACACAAGCCCACATTCTTTCTCAAGAACACTTTACAAATGTGATGTAACCCCAATAGAAAGGGGAAATAATGCATGACACTTAAATCTAGGCAATAACACTAGAATAGTCTCCAACAGTCCCATAAGATTCAATCAAGCTTCACCAAGTAGCACAACTCATGATATATTTTTCCTAAATATTGATGAAACTGTTGAAAATGTAAAAAAAAAAGATAAAAAATTCTATCTTGCAATGTCAATGTTGCAATTAAAAAAAAATCCTTGGTCTGCCCCTTTGTCCGAATTCGCGCCAAAATCGGATGTGCTCTTTCTTGTCCCATGTCGCATCCTTCCACCAAGTTGCGTGAAAATCCGTTTTTTGCGTAATGCTGCTGACAAACCAACAGACAAATCCACTAACCAATGAAGAAACAATCAAACGGACAGGGGTCGACCTCCGTGGTGGAGGTCATAAGCCATATTTTTCTGACTGGACTTTAAATCCCGTTTTTCTCAAATGTTGAACTTGGTTGAACAAGTGTATGACTTTCAATTCATCACTACACTTCAACAAATTGCTGTAGTTTCTACAGTGCAAACTTAGTTATTGTTGACAGTTATTGTTCTGTCATTGTACAATGTTTAACTGTATATTGCAATGCATCATTGGCCCAAAAATAATTACAGCAGCTGACAGTAAAGAGTACAGAGAATCAGTGGTGACTTAGCCACATAAAAAAACGAATACAAATTATTAATAATAATAACAAAAGTGCCCTGCGAAAGGCTGGCGACCTGTCCAGGGTGAACCCCGCCTCTCGCCCAATGTTAGCTGGGATTGGCTCCAGCTTTGGCGGAGAAAGTACAGGTGAAAGAAATTCTACAATCAATTCGTTACAGTGCAGACATGGTTCTGGGCAACACACGGCAAATGTGAACTGAGAATTGTGTGCCTCTAAAGCTGTTCACCACAACTGTCCCTTGCATCAATTATGAAACCCTGTTTTGAAAACAAAACCATGTCTTTTGTAATCCCACCAACAACTTCATCAAAAACCATGTAAGCACGTTCGCTGAAGCAATAAAGACCACAAAAGAAGCAAGATCTTTTCTTCTCCAAAATATTGTAAGACAACGAGTGGCACACGTAGATTAGACGAGGGACCATGGCAGTCAGCTTTGCACTCCTGCTGTTCTTTGTGCTAAATGGTAAGATACACCGTGTATGAAAACAATTCCCATATCGTAACAACCCGCATTGTTTTCTCTGTGATTTCTTGTTTCTTGTACATTGGTGAAGATGAATAGAAAGCTATTAAAAGTAGGTTGGATTATCATGATTAAATGCATGTTATTGTTTCAGGAGCTGATGGCTCTCTTATTGTTGGCGGTCGAGATGCTGCCCCCCACTCTCGCCCCTACATGGCTTCGTTGCAAGTCCGAGGTCAACAAAATTGTGGGGGAGCTCTGGTGAGAGAAGACTTTGTGCTCACAGCAGCACATTGTGCGATACCTATGTAAGAGTTCAAGACCTTTTGTTTTTCACATATTATAAAAATGTCTGTGTGAATTTGAGATTCTCAAAAAAGATCCTTTCTCAAATGACTTGATCCCTTAGTTGTTCCTTGCAGTTCCATTTCATGTCAATCAAACTGAAAATCAACTTTAGTTATTTCTTATGAAAAAATGAAGCTAAATTACAAGCTGGAACCTTTTTCAGGGATCCTCTCTTTGACAAAAAAAAAAGAAAGCAGTGAATTACTGTACATGGTTTAAGTTCTCTGCAAGGGGATTGTTGTCATGTTCCCTGCTGAATAACTGAACACAACGGGAACACGCTACTTTCTTTGAAGATTACCAAAATGATATTGATCAATATGGCACAGTAAATCAAGGCCAATCCTTATCGATGGCCTTCTAACCTTCAGTCTTTCCAGTAGAGCTGAGTCTAAAAACATATATTCTCTCTTATCATTTCACATCTGACCACAAACCAGGTTTGAAAATGATTTCTGTCAAGAGATTTCTGTCTGTGTATTTGGAGCCTTAACGTCACATCTAATGTCCAATCTTCATTTAATTGTGATTTCTAGGTCATACTCGGTTGTGCTCGGAGCTGATTCCCTCTCAGGTAATGAGCCTACAAAGCAGGAATTCAGATCTGTCAAATCCATTCCACATCCCAGCTATGATGGACATTCAAACGACATAATGCTCCTGAAGGTGAGGACAGTTTAAACTGTTGTCTAAAGCACTGTACCAGATTTTAAATAAGATAATGCCTTTTCATTATTGTCTCTAGCGCAAGCGACACAAAAAAACACATAGCATGATGTTAAGATTCCTCAGAATATAAAACATTTACTGTATTTTTCATCCATTCATCTCCATTATCTCAGCTCGACCGCAGGGCACAACTGACTAAAGAGGTGCAGCTGATCTCTCTGAAAACGGACAGGGTGAGAACAGCGAGTCAGTGCATCACAGCCGGCTGGGGGGATGTAGGGGACAACAACACCTTACCAAACAGGCTTCAGGAAGTCAACGTAACGATTCTACCACAACTGACATGTGGTAGGAGATGGAGATTGGTTCCCATCACAAGATCAATGGTTTGTGGTGTTGGGGCGAGGGTCTTTCAAGGCTTCTGCTCGGTGAGAAATTATACTGGTTGGACTTTTTTCAAGCAAAGCTGAGCTCCAAAAAAAAAATTCAAACAGTATTTCAAATAAAGTACACCTACTGTTAAGTGTCCTGTATCTTTTCTCCTCAAGGGGGATTCAGGCGGTCCTTTGGTGTGTGATGGAGCTGCAGCAGGCGTCGTCTCCTTCTCTGGCCGGCGATGCGGAGACCCCAGGTTCCCTGATGTGTACACACGTGTATCGTCCTTCAGCGAATGGATTACTAGCGTGCTAAACAACAATTAGGTTAATCCCATTGATAATGTGTCAGTATGCTCAACTGTGTTGTATTATAGAGACATGCAAACGTGTGCCTATTAGAATATGACAAATAAGTTGTTGAGATGAGGTGATGAAAGTGTTCATTTTTATCCAGTTGCCACATTTCGTTTATGTGATACTGAACACAATTGAAAGGAATGGGAAATATACATTAGACAGTTTCAAAAGTATACTGAACTGAAATTAGAGATAGACTTAAAATGCAAACCCCATTTAAATTGTAATGCACACATTTTTTTATTGCTTTGAAAATGTGTAACATGTATTGAGATGATCTTAACATGATGAATAAAGTCATGAATCACGTTGTCAGCTTTGGAGGAATAAAAAATCAATGGCTCAAAGGTGTGTTCATGTTGTATACTTGATTGGTAGGTATAGCTTCCGTATTTTAGCATAACACAAGCTCTGTAATTGTTCTTTTCAATGAGTAAAGCCTGTTCCATCTAGTTGGCAGATGGGTGGTATCATTTATGCTCTGTGCCCATGTCACTTTTAACATATTTAGTTACATTTCAAGATCTATTTAGTATATATTATATTTTTAAATATGCAAATAGGTTGTGGATTCTAATGTACGGTTGGTTTTGTACATTAGCTGAAATTATGAAATAGAACAAAAAAAAGCACCATATTATTAATATTCTAAGTTAATAGACTTTCTAAAAATGTAATATACTAAATGTTGTCACTAGCATCTAAATGTTAAAAACGTAAAAAACATAATAACAACATAAGACCGCCAGTAAACGTCCTATGCTGTTTGCCCCTTTTAGGAAGATTTTAGGCAACAATTGCGTTACACACAAAAATGATTCCCCTCTTGGGCCATACTTACCTTTTTATATACACACATATATATATACACACATATATATATATATATATATATATTATTGATAATGACTTTATTAAGGACAGTTTGTTGCATATACATACAACACAAATACCCTTACAAACAACAACAACAAAAATAAATAAATAAATAAATAATGAACAATTCATATTCCAGGGAATATACAAAGTCCAGCAAGGGTAATCAATAGGCGGTCCAATTCATATCATCAACTACAGTTAGAAGAGTTCCAATATCCGTCACGGGACGTCACAAGTGTTGAGTATATTTGCACAGTCTTCATAGCTTTACAGTTCTTTGAATATTTGATGGAGTCCAAATATTCATTGATGTCATACTCAAACACAGGAAAGAATGGTTGCATTGTGCGCGTGGACGTGTTGACGCAGACGATGCGGCACCGTGGAGCGCTGTCTTCTGCGACTGTCGGCAAACCGGTGGTTAAAAGTCCACGCCGCTGTCGTTGAAACACCAACTCCCAGGGTGCATTGCACGGGCGTTCACATCCCCCTCTGCTGCCGCGGCGGCGCGAGGGCTCGCCGGGAAGTGGAGTTCCTCTGCCCAGCTCCCATTTTCCACAGGTTCCGCGAGATTTTAACGTAGACGGGGTCAGCGTGCGGGAGCATTTGTCCGGCGGACAAACTGAGCGATATATGACATGAAATCTGCGTGAAAAAAGGTAATAACGCTGGTGTGTTTTGAGGAGGGAAGCGCGGCCTGTGAGCGGCCCGGTTGTCGCTGGTGTTCGCTCGCCGCCGTGGGGCGCACGGCGCCGAGCGGATGTAGCTAGCAGCCACAGTCACATCTGCATCGAGGCAGAGCTCGGACAGACGAGTGTGACTGATGACGCCGCAGGGTGAGGGGCAGGTGGGTCGGATCTAGTCCCGGACAGGTGGGCTCCGGCGTGACTAACTCGCCTCGCCTCGTCATGTGCGAGTCGCTAATGTGCAAGTTGTCGCCAGTCGGACGTCACCGCCTCACGTTCACACACTGTCAGTTGTCAAGGCAGCGAAATGGCTGACACGTCCTCTCGAAGTTGCCCGATTATTATTTATTTTATGTTGTCATCTTATACCTTAACTCACACACATGACACACTCACACGGCCTCTCTGTGGCCGTGTGTGTGTGTCATGTGTGTGTGTGTGTGTGTGAGACAGACACTGACCTCCATGGCTGTGGCGCTAAAGTAAATACCCAGGAAGTTATTCCATCATGCTAACCCATTGGCTGCTGGAGTTGTCAGTCAGTCTGTCGAGCAGGATGCGTCCTGGTCCTGACAGGTCTGCCCTGACAGGCGATGCCTGTCGGCCACAGGGAGAGGCCTGCTCTCATGGTGCGTGAAGTCTGCCAGCTGTCACCAAATAACTGAACATTGCCCTTGTCTTTCTCTCGATCAGTAGCCCTTTGCATTCCTGGAGGCATGTCCAAGAAAAGGGGCAGGTATGTAGACCCTGCTTTCCATGCCATCATATGTGATGTCATTGTTGGCGGTATTAGAATATAATGTAACGGCAAAACTACAATGTTACAAACAGCCACATGAGGACATTTTTAAATATTCCATATGAACAAAATGGTATGAACAAATCATGTATGGCGGACCAAAGCCTGGAGTGCTGATTTAGATAACCACCCCATTACAAATAGCATAAGTGACATACAGTAGGTTATGTGAAGTGACATTTTAACCTACATCTCAAATTCAAAAATCCATATGTGATCAAATGCTGAGAATAAGTTACATAGACTGACGTGAAAAAGCATTTTTTATTTTGTGTTTAATCTCACATTCATCCTGTTTTTACCAGAAAACGGAGCAGCGGAGAACTGAGTGACACAGCAAGCCCTGACCCCAATTGCATTCTGGGAGTCCGCATTCAACATAACTGGCGTGAGAAGGGAAACCAGAGCAAATGGAAGGGAACAGTCCTAGACAGGCTCAGCGTGAACCCGTCTCTGTTCATGGTGAAGTATGACGGCTTCGATTGCGTCTATGGCATCGAGCTGTTCAAGGATGAGAGAGTGTCCAACTTGCAAGTCCTCTCAGAAAAAGTTGGTGAGTTAGAAACTTCTATTTTCCTTTGAGCAACATATATATATATTTTAATACAAAAGGTTGATATGCATTTTCTATTTGCAACAGTTTGGTTATAAAGTAGATTGTGCATCATTTGTGCCTGTTTCCACACAGTAAACAACAAAATCAAGATACCGCCAGGTGCAGAGGAGCTGGTGGGCAAAGCTGTTGAGCATCTGTTTGAAAAGGAGGATGGAGAGAAGAATGAGTGGAGAGGCATGGTCCTCTCCACAGCTCCAATCATGACCAATTGGTATTATATCACCTATGAGAAGGACCCCGTTCTTTATATGTATCAGCTGTGGGATGACTACGCTGATGGAGACCTCAGGATTCTGCCTGAAGCAGGTACTCCCAGTGTGTGTGTGTGTGTGTGTGTGTGTGTGTGTGTGTGTGTGTGTGTGTGTGTGTGTGTGTGTGTGTGTGTGTGTGTGTGTGTGTGTGTGTGTGTGTGTGTGTGTGTGTGTGTGTGTGTGTGTGTGTGTGTGTGTGTGTGTGTGTGTGTGTGTGCGTGTGTGTGTGAGCGTGTGTGAGCGTGTGAGCGTGTGTGAGCGTGAGCCAAACATACTGATACTGGACAAAGCTTCATTAAGGCTCTGATAATCATGTCCTACGGTTCATAGTTTAGATAACATCAGGAGCAACCACCGTGTGATGTAAAATGTATTCCACTCTGGATGATGGGGTCTTTTTGGCAGACATGGATACCATGTGAGCTCATGAGCAGTCACGGTAGTCATGGAAGTCTGTATTCATTCATACAAGTCTCAATCACGGGTTTTATCACCCACAGTGTCTTTTTGGGAAGATTAGATATTTAAAGTCATGGAAATATTTCTGCCAATTTTCTGGAACTGTTCCAGGGGTAATGGGTTTGTCATTATGAAATGTCCAAATTTATGCTTTGAGTTTGAGAGTATACAAGCAAAACATTCATACACACATTCATATTCACAGTAACTCGTAATCAAGTCTAATACTGAGGCTCCTAAGAATTAGAATTTGTATTGCTGTCTGTTAGAGTTTTGTTTTCATGTTGTTTTTTGTGAGATGGACTGTTTAAAGTACAAAACAGAGCCTTTGTTTTTTAAAAATTTTGCTCTGACACAAGACAAGACATTAAGATACTTAAATGATCTTAATCTTAAGAAAATCTTCAATTGATAACAAACAAATTAAGTTTTCTACTCAAAGTTACAAAGTTAAGACAATTGAAAACTATATAACTATAAAGAATATATATTTTTTCCACCAATTTAAATATTTTTTAACTTGGTTGAACCTAAATCAGATGTGTTGTTAATGTTCTGTTATTCTGATGTTTCATTCCTCTCCTCAGAAAACAAGCACTTGCTGCCCGCAGACAGGAAGCCCGGAGAGGAGACCGAGAGTCTGGTGGGGAAACAAGTGGAGTATGTAACTGACAAGGGTGTGAAGAGAACTGGCCTGGTCATCTACCAGGTCCCAGCCAAGCCCTCCGTCTACTATATAAAATACGATGATGACTTTCATATCCATGTGTATGACCTGGTCAAAACCACCTAGAGATAGAGGACACTTATCTCACCCGCCAGCCTCCCTCCATCTGCTTCTATTCCACTCATTGTTACAGTCTGTTATTCAAAGCCATGGCAGGGTTGAATAGTTAATTGGCTTTATTGTTCGGAAGAAGTGCAATCTTTTTTCTTTTTGTATGCACAGCAGAACTGTAGCGCCGCAATGCTTTGCAATTTGAGGGAGGAACTCAACTTGTTTTTATTTTTGCTGCTCTTCATACTTTTACATTTGGACAGTCCAAGATTGCACTGCCCAACAGCTGCAAAGTGCAGTAGATAGTGTATGTGCATTGTTGTGCCGGAAATGCTCTCTGATCTGTCCTTGTGGTAATTATCTTAATAAATCCTAGTCACTAAAAGCTGCTTAAGATATCCTTTTAATGGGTAATAAGCTTGGTATACTCACACTTTTGTGTAGATGCCTTCCATGGAGACATTTATTAAATGTAATGGGTAGATAAATACCCATACTGTATTTATCTATCGATAATATTAAAACAAATCAGTGTTATTACTGTAGGGGATGAATAAAAGCAGCATTGTAAAGTCACCTTTTATTTTCGAGAGCAGTGCAAATGAATTGTGCTCATGTGGAAGTATACCCCTGCATCTTTGCTCCATATCTATACTGTACTATCCATGGTTGTATGAATTAGACACATTCTCATGCTGGGCTTCTCTTCTTTTAGCCTTCAGTGGAAGGTTTCTGCACAGACTCCAAATCATAGTTTTAACAGCACAAGGTACATTAGAGTCTTTGTACTGGTAATTAAGATGCTAAGTCCCCATGCATTTGACCCCACACAAATCATCAAGTGCCTTCCGGCTCGTCATTTTGCAATATTGTATATACTGTATGTCTGACCATCTACACTCATCATGAACTTTGCGAATGAAGGCTGCTATTATGTTTTCGTTCAGACGTGGTGACGCTGACAGCTTGAGGAAAGTTTTGCATCCTTCAGTTTATACTAGTGCTGTGTTTGCCCTTAATGCAGTATGAAAATGTTCTTTAGCTATAACATATCATCTTTGGTTGCAATCTCACTGTTGATATTGTGGGGAGTACTTTAACTGTATTAAGTTTACATGTCTAGGTTATGCTATGCCAAAATATTTCCCCAAAATGCAGCAGAATAATACTTTATATATCATGAGTATTAAATGAGATTGGGGGGGTAGTGTCAATACATTCAGATGACAGTATTTAATCTGTAAAAAGAAACTTGTGTATAACGCCTTGTTATGTTGCCTGTTGTAATTATTCACAATATGAATATCTCATTGAAACACCACCAGCTTTAAGTAAAAAGGTTCATTAATACACAAATTATAACCTGAATAGTTAACAGGTATAATCAACTGACAAAACACTCTGGTCCCAGTCTGTTGTATCTGTCTTGTATTTTTGCACATGACATCTAGCTTGCAGTCTGGATTTCATCTTAACTTTATCACCATGCCCTTTTCAGCCTTCTCCAAGTCATTCAGTGTATCCGTCAGTAAACTAGTTAATCAGTAGGTGTACTGTTACTGTTATTTTTAACTTTAAGAACTCTGAATGCACCATCTGAACAGAGTGCCTGGAGTTTTCTAAACTTGACTTTGACAGTGGAGAAGTGACTGTACTAGTAGTTTGTTTAATCCCCCATTAATATAAAACAATCAAAAAATGGTTAACACTGTACATCACCGCTAGTGGTGAGTGTTTGTGTTGTGTAGAGTGGAGTTTCAAAAGACAGTGCACGCTCTTCTTTGTGCTTTCGATCACCACCTCCTGTTCTGAAGTTGTAGCACCATCAACAGGTAATCTGTGTCATTATTATTCTGTCATGTGTAATAAAGGTTTTTGCACATTTGTTTGGTCTTCTTCTTTTAACACATTGCCATAATCAACATTCAGTATACTGTTTTTTGACTCAATAAACAAACTGGGTATTTTTTAAGATTGATGTATTACTTTGAAACAAATAGTATAACATATATACAACAGACACTCTTCATTGCATTATTTGGATGGTTTGAAAATAAGGGGGAGCAAAATCAGTCTGTGCATACACACTTGTGGGTATACACAAAATGAACACTTACTTTTTAGCATTATATACAACTCAACCAATGCTGCTATCATGAAAAACAAAACTGTGAACCATTCAGAGGACTACACTCCCTGTAGCTGAATTTCAGCTACACCGTGTTGGATGTTCCTTTTTTCTTGTGAGGGTCAATAACTTTTGAAGAGGTGATGTCATTTCTTTTGAAGAGGCGATGTATATTCTCAAGTGCAAAAGTCAAAAAGCTTGATACATGTCAAGTTGCTTAGAGTTCCTGTTCACTTGGTGAGGTCTTTCAGGTACTGCAAACCCTGATTTGAGTATTCAGTTGCCTTCGTTGGAGCCTCTGAAAGGGTTGAAATTGACGACCGCACTCCTGCAATAACATAAAAATTAATGGTTGGGGCATCAAAAATACAGGAAGGAAATACTGTTGATTTTGTAATTGAGCCGTTCACCAGTGTAACTCCCACATAACCACTGCATCTAACAAGTGAAGTAGACTAAGATTTCAAAAACCAAAACTCATGACATGAATAAATTTGTAACAACTAAAAATTTTTTTACTTTTCATTCAGTACTCACCAGAGTTCCACGCCTGAACTGGAGAGAATTCAATCTTCGGTATGTTTGGAAGCTGAGTCTGGGGGGAGGGAAGATCCATTAGTTTGTACTGTTGCAGGATTTGTACACAGTAAATGATCCTACTTTCGCTTAAAATAATACAAAGATAACGTTGAGCTGATCACTATTCCCTTAAAATGCTACTAAATATCATATGAATAATGCACCATGCCTTCTACTGGAATAAATGACTGATGGTTGACATCTATGATAGGAAATATGGGATATTTTGTTAGGAAATCACACAAATAAGATCTGATTTAAACCAAAGCTACATATTTACTGTCAAATAAAACATTAGTATGTTACAAAAAAAACGTCATTATAAACTCAGTGGACACTTTCTCAGGTAGAATTGTAAAATCTATTGCAATCCAATACAACGGCCCCACAATAAATTCTACCTTTAGAAATCCAATAACATTCATTATTGATTGACACTGGCAGAAATGTGTTAATTTAACTATATTTGTTATTATTGTCATGTTTTGCAGTACAACATCAACACTAACTTCACTAATAAACATACAGTAAAGTTAATTAACACTTTAACTAAATCTGTCCATAATAACCTTTGCAGTTGTAGAACATGTGGCACAGCTGTTGTATTTGATTGCTTTACACTGTTTTGTAGATTAATGCTCCAGAGCGATTTTGGAATTCAAATGTTTCCAGTGTGTGATCAAGGACAAATAATAAATGATATATGATTTTGTATTTTTACTTTCCTTTGTTTTAATTCTTTGTTCCAATGATAGGAGTTGCTGGATAAGGATGAGTGATGTCACCTGTAATGCTTTTTTCTAGAAAAGAGATCTTGAATTTGGGAACTTATTTAGGGAATCCTTTGGAATTCTTAAAGAAAATCTAATATTAGTAAGGAGTGAATGAATATACAAAAAATAATGTTACTTGTTATTGTTGTTAAATGATCCGGACAGGTGAACAAACATGGCTGCAAGCTGTTCATTGTTGTACTGAAAACGTGTATTGTAAAGGTATCTTAAAGGACTCATTATTATATGCATCCACTGATTGTATTAATCATGAAATGCATTGTCAGGGTTGTGTACAACACTCTGCCAGAGCAAGATATGTATGCTATATGTTATCTGTACCTCCAGGCCAAAGTACTTCATCCATTCCTGTATGGCGGGGGGGATTGCAGCCTTGGCCTTCTCCAGGGCCTCTGAGCCCTGCTCACTGCTCCCCAACAAACCAGAGTCACAGGCAACATACAGGGCTCCTCCTGCAATGGTCACCTTGGTAGCCAGCCTGGAAATGAAAGAACAGAGGCAGTCAGGCTGTAAACCAGAAATACTTTAACTATAGTCATCAGTCAAAACGGATATAACTCACTCGTGTAGGTTACCACTGTTACTTTGCACAACTTGAGAGTGTCATTTGACGCTGGAACGATCATATGGTAGTTATGTATTTGCAAACCATTAGCGAACGACCAAGTAAGACAAACGTTCAACTCCTTCTGAAATGTATCGAATACACTGATGTTGCTGTTGCATTACTGAGCCAACTAACTAACTAACTAACTAACTATCTGTTAGTCTAAAGACGGAAGTAGCAGAGCTCTGAGAAAGACTGACTACTGACTTAGCGTCAATGAGCTAACCGGCTAACTGAGCTGCTAGCACCTGGCTACAAACAGCAATACTATAAGAAAGATTATGGGCGAAATTAAAAAAGCATACTAACTTCACTACAGGTAAAATCCTTGCCGCCATGGTCCACAGCGGCGTGGTGTCGTTTTTTTTTCCGAGCACTTATTCCAGGTACTCTGAGAACGAGATAGGATCAATGCTATCAGGTTTAGCCGCACTGAAGGACAACCCTGTTTGTTGACCACTGGGTTAATGTCAATAAAGTTGCCAATTCAAAAGCTGGCGCTGACGTTATTTCAAAGCCGCAGATTCGTTCCTTGTCGCCGTTTTTTCACTCCATTCACACCATGGGTTCGCCGCCTTAGTAAAAAAGTTTAAGGAGGCGTTTTTTTTTTAGATACAAAGCAAAATTTTGTTATTTCAATCAGCCTGTGTATATTATCAACAGTATGTGGAAGCAATGCAGGTCTGATTATGATTCCAGCCCCTTTGCGTCTTCCTTAATAATAACATAACAAGTAAAATTAGTCCCACGATGGTGAAAATTTGATCTGTTACAGCACAGTCAAAACATTTAAACACCAGTGAAAAGTTTTAGATAAGTAAACATGCAATACAAAGACAAGGACTATATATATAAAACAGAATACATTATGCAATTTAAGCAGAGTATGTGCTATGTGAACATAATATATACAGTGTAACATGATTGCACATGAGATTAGATTAAATTGCACAGTGAGACGGTGATAGCGCCAAGGTCACTGCTATTGTACTCCAATTGTCATTCTTCCCTTCTTCAACATTATAAAGTTTTGTTTCGAGACTTCATTCCAATATCACATCCCCTTTGTCCACCATGGTACAATTTTACTTTTGGGCCCACATCCCCTCTTCTGAATGGACTTCCTTACAGCCCCCAAAACATCATTTTTTACAAACAGAAACACATCAACATGTAAAAAAATTTTTTTTTCATATCTTCACGTCTATCACTTTTTGCTTATCTTGATCACCAATGTCAATATGTCTACTATCCTGCAGAAATTAAAAACAATTTCTCCAATGCCCTGGCAACATATTCTTCTAAACTGAATCCTACTATATTCACTCGTGGTAATTTCGGACGGATGTTCGCAGGGGGCGTGTCCTGCAGATGGCGTGTGTGCTGCACACACACACGGCACGCCCCCTTTCTATGGCGAATAACCGGCTGGGTTATATAAATCTCAGCTTTTCTCCGCCTTCGCTCCCCGCGACAGGCTTTCCTGGGAGCTGGAGCCATAAGAGGTCCGGGGCATAACAAGAAATACACAGCGTAGAGTTTGGGGAATTAAACCACCCGCAAAATGGGACATTTCACAAAAATCCTTTTAGCAAGTATCTGCGTCGGTCTCGTAGCCGTCAGGTGGACTGCACCCACGTTTGATGCAGGTAAGAGAGACGCCAAGTGCAACATAAAGGTCGAAAGTGCTGACTGTGGTGAAGTGTGCATACTTCTATCTGCTCGTTAACTAGTGGTAGTGAAGGGGTTTGATTTGCATTTCATTTTCTATTCGGTTACTTAATCGCAGGCATGCAAGTAGGGGAGACCGGGTATGGTTGTAACTCTGCAACTCTCTTGGTTCATTTGCTAGACTTTTCAAATTTGTATCCAAAGTACCCACTTAACTACAAATGTCACCAATTCAAACTCTCTGCAAGAATATCACAATCCTCGTGTGTCGATGTCGAATACATAATGTATCCAATTACACAAAAGAACCAAACACAAAGGCCACCCCGCCCAACATGTTGCACAAACAGGTTTATTGAAATATAATTACAATGTGTCTGTGTCTCTGTGACTGACTGACACTTTCTGTTTGACTCTTACGTTATGAGTGTGATCATTTTTATCAGACTACTAAAATGTCCCTACGTAAAGAACATACACTATATTAACATGTACCTGTGTGTAAAGAACAGCTATGTCTTTACGTCGAACAAAAACTGTGTTTGTGTTTGTGTTTGTGTGTGTGTGTGTGTGTGTGTGTGTGTGTGTGTGTGTGTGTGTGTGTTTGTGAGATCTGACTGACTCTCCCTTCTTTGTGTCCTCATCAGATCGTTGGCAGTCTTTCCCTCTATTGCCTAGGCATTCTGTAACATCAGGAATATCAAGGAAGTAAGGATGGAGTGGGTTGTAACACTTTTAAAATAGGTGTTACAATCCACCCCACCCCGGTCAGACATTGTTTAGCAAGCTGTAGTGGCATGGTGGCTTGAAATGAGCAGAAACTGCACTTTAATCTCATTCACATGATTTTATCTACAATAGTGTAAGTACTAAACAAAAAAATAGTATTAGTCAAAAAAGCACTTTCTTATCCCATAATCAAAATTGGGATCATGCAACTTTTACTACATGGTCCATACTACATATTCATGCACTGAACAAAATATCCCTGTAAAATAAAGATGTATGTGATGGTCGAATATTTGGGAAAGGAAGCACAAGTGAGCACTTGTGTTTCCTTTCTTTGTAATAATCTGACATGCTCTCCGCTTGTGATGAAGGCATCACCAGAGAGAGAGAGAGAGAGCACAGCATCTATCCTGACTGTGAGGATACAGTGTACTTTCAATGATGAAGTAATTCAATGATATGGTCTGAGTTAATGGGATAGTTGTGTGCATAAATCTGTCAACAACTGCAACATTATTTTCTTTCTATAGATTAGTTATCCTGTTGTCTTACTACTCAATCTTGGCTTCCTTTCCACTGTTTGGACACCCTTCTGTCTTACTCATTTATTCAGTGTATGTATAAGAATTCAACAGCCGCTTCTTAGAGGCACTCACTGGTGGTCCATTTGGTCATTTTAACCACAGCGATCCTTTGATTATATCATTTGAAAATCCCCCACCATGCTGATGCCTTTAAGATGCAGCCGTAAAAGCTGCTTCTGGGTACAGGCGCTGTAGATCCGGAGGAATAAACTTTCTCTTTGGGAAATGCAATGAATTTCCACGGCAGTTCCTCCATATTTAAGGCGAGTTGAGATGGAGAAGAGAACATTTATTTAGGCAGCGAACAAAGAGTTTAAGCACCAAGGAGTGATTAGGGCACTGACTTATTTCAAAAAGTAGCAGTTTCTTGGACATAAAAGCATGGCAGTGTTTTATTAATAAATAAACATAATATACTGGCACATTAAAGGAGTGTGCAATGAATTATGACCTCTGAGGTTTTGCACACTATAAATCTACTGATCAAAGCTGAGAAATCTAAATGTGCTGTAAGCGACCCTGGAAGGACTTTGGTTTGGTTATCTCGTAAGAGCAAAGTTTGTGCTGCGTAATTCTATGGCAAATGAGTATTATGGAGTTATACATTTGAACTTTGAACTTTCTTGGCCTATGTCCCATCTTTCAACCAGTTTTATAGAAATCCATTCAGTAGGTTTTGCTTTACCCTTCTGACAAACAAACCAACCAACAAACGGATAGGGGTGGAAACATAACCTCCTTGGTTAAGGCTATATGTTTAAATTCAGTTTTAAAAGTTTGAAATCATATTTTTATGTAAAATCAACATATGTACATTAATATTTACCATGTCCTTGATCTTCGTCTACAGGCACAAATGCCTAATACCAGTATTGTTACACATCTGTCATTACGCCACTTGTTTCCTAAAATCCTGTACTGATATAAAACTGTTTGAATATGTTTCAGAATCTCTCAGTGGTGCCAGGGTACTGGTGACTGGGGCCAGTACTGGCATTGGTGAACAAATAGCATATCATTATGCTCGATTTGGAGCCCGGATAGTTATCACAGCAAGGAGGGAAAAAGTATTACAGCAGGTGAGTGAACTGCACAACTTGATGATGTAAATGGGAAAAGGCCCTGTTCATACCTGACATCAACATGTGGGTTTTTCACATCTACAGCTTATAGCTGTCCACTTGTGATCAGATCACCTGAGACAGATGTTGATGCCAGGTCTGAACTCCTGTATGCACCTTGGGTTGCAGCGGTATCAGATTTTCAAAGTATGATTACCGTCTCAGAATATATCACGGTTTCACTGCATACAATATTTCACAACTAACTCTTTGGCTTGTTTGGATGTGCCATCTAATTTAATTCCCTCTGCGGGCGTTCCTGCAGAACTAGTTTGTTAGGGTTGTCACTTTATATTCGATATTCAGACATTCATTTCTGGGGGGAGAAGTTCACATTTGAACCTTTCTGACCTGTTCAAATTCAAAACATACAGTCCAGGAGTGCATCAGACTGTCTGAAGTAGTTTGACCCTTTGATACAGCAGAGGGCGCTCACTATCAACTTGACCTTTTGCATATCTTCTTAGTATAAGTGAGCCAGTAATGCTATTTTGTTTTTTTGACGAAAATGGAGGACGCTAGCATGTAAAGATACCCTACTCTAACCCTAACCCTGTTACTCTATATGCAAAAATAAATAATTGTGCAACATGCACCATTCTTATTTTCTGTTCTTGGTTAAGGAGTTCTGTCACCATCCTATCATATTCAAAGAACTAAGACAGGAAACAATAACAGGTCAATAAAAAATATTTTTGTGTTGGTTGAGGTCTGAGTGAAAGAGCAAAGGTGTTTTTTCTTTTCTATTGTCTGCAGCTACACTGCAAAGTTGACCAATTTCTCCCGACCTCTGCTTATAGGTTGCAGAGAAGTGCATGAGTCTGGGAGCCCAAGAAGCGCTTTACGTAGCAGCAGACATGGGCAATGAGCTCGATCCTGACAAAGTGGTCGATTTTGCACTGGAAAAGCTTGGAGGCTTGGATTACATGGTTCTCAACCACATTGGCCCGAGCCCCTTCAGCATGTGGAACGGAGATGTGGAACACGTCAGGTGGCTGATGAAGGTAATGCAGCATTTTGATGCTCTACCGACACATAAATTGAGGCCAGTGCACTAATATATATTTGTATATTTGTGTGTTTGTTTGTGCTTGATTTCCACCAAAGGTTAATTTCTTCAGCTATATTCAGATGGCTTGGAAATCTTTGGAGTCCCTTGAGAGAAGTAAAGGATCACTGGTGATTGTTTCATCACTTTTAGGTGAGTTTGTCACTGCATTCATACACATGATGATGACGGCAAACTATTAAACACATACTTCATGCATGCATACAAATGTGTGTATTGATAACATAATCATCATATATTAAAAACCTTTGTATAGCGCTTTTTAATTACAAAGTTATGAGAAAGTGGTTTCCAAGGAAGAGAAAAGGCAAAGGAAAGGATGCTTGACCAATGGATTAAGAAAACATGATAATAAATGTTTTTTCTTTTAATAGTTGTTCATGCAGCTTTGGATCAAATCACATGATCTCCATTGGCAGACTAAATCTGCACCTAAAGGACAAGTAGAGAAACTGTCGTTTTAAGAAGACCCTGTGATATGATAGAAACCTCAAGAAAACCTCCTACATGCAGGTTGAAGTGAGATTGTTTTTAAATATGAAATATTTAGAATATTTAGTGTTGCACAGATGTTTTTAGTGTTGTAATAATATTTCCTTGACCAGAAAATGCCACAATCCACACTATGGTCTTGTGCTCCTCAGCTGACTTTAAAAATTGTCACGCCCATAATTGGTTTCTTGTCTATGAACATTTTGCAAAATTTAGAGAAGCCCTCAAAAGTTATTACTTTGCACGTATGCACATATCAAATCTGTGCACACGCGTAAACACTTTAAATGTTTTGTTCTATGTTTCACATTTGACAAAATTGTGTTGGAAAAACTGTTTCTAATGCATCACAGGTAAAATGACAAGTCCCTTTGTGGCGCCATATACATCGACAAAATCAGCCTTGAACGGTTTCTTTGGGTCCCTTCACCATGAGCTATCGATGAAGAAGAGCAATGTGTCCATCACTTTATGTACCCTGGGGCTCATTGATACTGAAGCAGCTATGGAGAAAGTCAGGTAAGATAAATCAATTTAAGTCTACATATCTGACATAATTAATGTTATTTGTGGTGAACTGTATTATTTTTCTGTATCCTAGGGAAATCACATCCGTACCGGCGTACCCCGCCTCAGAGGCAGCCTTGAACATCGTCACTGCAGGAGCTATGAGACAGGCAGAGGTCTTCTACCCTTGGACCACCTATGTTGTGACTATAAGCAAAGACTGGTTCCCTTCTCTCACAGACTATATCATCCAGAACACCTACAAATATAATCCATGAAAACATTTATATATATATCGTACTTTTATTGATGTTCTTATTTAGGGCGGTGTTTTGTAGGGCCATTGTAGGTAAAAATAAAATAAAAAAATAAATACATTTTATACAGAGGAAATTAAAATCCCTGCAAATTCATTACTGTAATCTCAGGATATGTGTTTTCTTGAGTTTCTTCTCATAACGGTGCCATCTTAATCTCAAAGAATATCAGTTATTTTATATATCAATCCATGGGTATGTGTGTATGTATCTGTAATTTACTGGCTCTATGATTTCTTTTTCTTTCTTCCCTCTAATACGCTGCTGTGTGTTCTTGATTCGACACATGGAGATGTAATAGGCTTACGTCTTTGACATGATATTTATAATGTAGTCATATACACTGGATACGAGTATGGGCACCTCATTTTATCTACTACCCAAATTAGCCATAGTATTGTAGTATACTGATTTATTTTGCCCACGAAATGAACAAAACATGCAACAGCTGGAACTCAAGTTGCCTTCCAGACACAATAACCTGCTGCTGCCACAAGAGGGTGTACATTGAAAATGAATTCATATATCTATATATATATATATATAAACTGTATATACATAAATATATATACTAGTCCTGAGAGGTCCAGTTATATGAAGTCCCCAGGGGAGAAATACCTAAAGGGGTTAGTTCCTATCTGCACCCTACAGCCAGTTCTGTCCACGACCAGCTACTGCACCAGGACACTGTAGAATGCTGATTACGTTGTAAAATGTCGTCTTTCAAAGACGTTTTGAAGGTTTAGAGGTGACGGGAACCAGGGGAGAGAAGAGGCAGGAATGACATGCAGGAAAGGTTGGACTTGATCCCATGATGATGTGATCGGAGGAGAGGCGTAAACCGTTAATGTTCAAAATGTCTCGGGATAAATTGTTACATGACTTGGGTGTAATAAAATGTAGATGTTAAAAATGTGTTCAATTTAATCATGCACACTTAAAAGATACGAGTATATATATACTCGATGTTTAGAAAGAGGTATGTATATACAGCAGTACTTTGAACATCCACATGAGGGCAGTAGTACTAAAGTAGTGAAGTGACATTACACACACTTCCTATCTACAGCAACCGGTGAAGTCCACTCCCTGTTGAGGAAACATTCTAAATGGAAGAACATCGTGCATTTCATGAAAATAATAAAGGCTAGACTTTAAAGAAAGAAGTGGGTCCCTTGTGGACACATTATTTAATGAACTTTTTTAAAAATGATTATTCATGGGCTTTTAAACCCCATCAACATATGAATCCTCATCCTCCCTGTTCCTCTTCCTGTCTTCACTGTCTCTCCCCCTGTCTTCCACCTCATCTCTATTCTTCTCTATACCATAACTATGTTATTTAGTTTTGTCTCTCCAAAGCTGGCCCCAGTAGGCCTCGGGGGCTTCCTACAGAGCGGGACTTTCTCAGTGGGTTCCTTTGTGTCTTTGTTCATCATCCCCAAAGGCTCCGCAGGCGACCCCTTGGCTCAATCCATCCTGGTGGTCTTTTCATTATTGTAATACACCCTATCGATTGTACCCTGCTGACAGAGCAGTTTTCCTCGGTGTACCTGGAGTGAGTTGTCATTGTCAAAAATAAAAGGATGACCAAAAAAAAAGCCTGTAGCCAAAAACTTATAGTTTTAAATTTGAAAAGGCAATTCCTCCTGGATACACATAAATGATTCTCCAAGAGCGAGAATAAGTGGCCTTGAATCTGTGATGGAAGTTTGCACTCTGCTGTTGTCTGCTGGTCCTTCACTTGATACAACCGAAGCGAGAAGTCACTAGAACACATCTTCTCTTTATCGTTGACACTTGTGATGATTTGAGAGGATTGTGTAGATGGCATAATCTCCCCGCAGTGGTTGGGCCTCCTGAGGAGCAGAGCTCGCACGGCCTGGGAGAACAGCCAGAAACACCTGCAACAGATTAGAGCTCCTAATGCTAGGTAATAAATCCTCTCACCCCTCTCCCGCATCTCCATCTCCAATGAGCATGGCGCTCATAGGCTGAGGGGCATCCTGCCACAACACTGACAATAACACACGTGTGCTCAAAATGTAGAATAGGCACTGAAACCTCGACCCGTCCACGAATGTATTTCAGACCATTTGAGAAGATGTTTTTCCTCAATCCCAGCATGGAAAGGCCTGTTCTCTGTAAACTCACGATTTGTAAGTGTCCAGGAGCCACAATTTCCTTAACTATCTCAACTTCCATTAAATGCCATTGCTACTGTACATTGTTTTTAGAAAACACTGCGAAAGTAGAAAATATGTCGAAAATATTGAGGAATAATGCTGTGAGTTATGTACATACGATACAGCTATCCTGTTGCTTCACGGAGGTTTTCCTAAGACTGGGCTCTAAATCAACATCACATCAACATTTTCATTGTGACTGAAACGATCCTGGTCGAGACTAAAGCTGAGGTTAGCTTCTGTATTAACTACAAATAAAAACATTAAAAAGTGAAAGATTACAGACTGATTGACCAATTTGATTCCGGAGGTTTGGAATTCTGATTTTATATCCACAATAAAGCATATTATTTCATCTCTTGTCGACAGACAAAGAAAGACAATCTGTGTGCTACAGTAGTAAAATCAAATGACATGTAAAATATGTCTTAAACCTTTTTTTTCCCCCCACATAGCATTCATTATGTCCTCAGTTTTATATTTACCTTCAGACTTTGCTGATGCAGCAGAAATGTAATGTTTCAGTCCATAAATAGTTACTTATCCATGGAAATACGCCTCAAACATCGTGCTCGAGGCCCAATTTATGATTCTGCCTTGTCCTGCTTCTTTGAGCACAGAGGACACAGATCCACAAATCTCCTTCCAACTTCATCCATCAGTTACTTTGAGCACAAAAGGATGGCCTTGATGCACACACACACATACATCGTGTCGTGTATATTAGCTGGCGTGTGTGGGGCATTTATCAACCAGTGGCTGGAGAATGAGTGGCCAGCTGGTGAGAATGGGTCTCAGGAGCCTCTAGTATGAAGGTGGAAGTGGGGATGTCTCCATGACCAACAGGTCACACAGAGTGTATCATATCTGTACGTTGTTGTGACACACTCCTGCTAAAAGTACAGTGCAGTTAGAGAATATTCAGACCCCCTCACGTTTCACAGTTTATGCTGTAGCCTTATGTCAAAATTGTTTATATTAAATCAGTCTGAGGTAAATTCCATTGATTGGACATGATTTATGATGTATATGGAGAGACACGCATCTGTCTATATAAGGTCTCACAGGTGACAGCTCATATCAGCAAAGGCTGAACCATGGGGCCGAAGGTCCTGACTGCAGAGCTCAGGGACAGGATTGTGTCGAGGCACGGATCTGGGAAGGTGACAGAGAAATTCTGCTGTTGAAAGAGCACTAAGAGAACAGCACAGTATCCTTCATAATTCTTAATGGGAAGTTGTTTGGAAACAAACTGGGGAGAAGGGCCTTGGTTAGAGAGGTGACCAAGAACATGATGGTCCTCCTGGCTGGTCCCTCCAGAGATCCTGTGTGTAAACGGGAGAAACTTCCTCAAGGACTCTCAGAGTGACATTCTCTTGTCCATTGAAATCAAGATTGAACTGTTTGGCCGCAATTCTGTTTTTCCACATCAAGGGACGGGGAGACGGTTGAAGGAAAGCTGGACAGAGCAAAGTACATAAATATTCTGGATGAAAACCTGGTCCAGGACGTTCAGGAGCTCAGCCTAGGCCAAAGGTTCACCTTCCAGCAAGACCCTAACCACACAGCCATGACAATCCAGGAGTGTTTCTGTAAATGTCCTTGAATGGCCCAGATAGAGGCCTGGCGTGAACCCATCTCTGAACATCGCTGCAGAGACCTGGAAATGACGGTCCCTGTTGAAATCTGCAAAGAGCAATGGCAGAGTTTGATGTGTCATACCCAAGAAAACAGATAAAGTGGTATATGCAATATATGCAATTATCTAACCCTTGTTAAGTGAATATAAATAAGTTAATTTAGCAAAAATGTCGAACGTTTCCTCTATGCTGTCACGATAAGTTGTAAATAACTTAAATTATTTCAAAGCTGCCGCTGCAGCATCATAGCATGCATGCATGTGTACAGTAATAGCTTGTAACATGATGTTGCTAAATAAAAACAGATGTGAATATATTGCATAATGCAGATACAGATGTGTAAGCTATTGATAAAAAAGAATCAATATTTTGCAAATTTGCAGTGTGAATGTTAGCTTAGCTAAAATCAGATTAAATCCATTCGTTGGCTCCTGGAGTTGAAAGCAGCTTGTGTGAGCCGATAAACGCTGGGAGTCCTGAATAGCAAGCTTGTGCATGACCTCTGGAAAAGTTTTCACAAAACACTGGGCTATGATAACAAAAGGAGAGTGTGTGTGTGTGTGTGGGTGTGAGAGGTGGCTGAGGTGGCCCTGTGGCCCCTGACCTCCTTCCCCCAGGTCCATTCAGAGCAGCACAATGGTTGACACCTGTGTCCTTTCAATACTGGCACTATTATTATTTACATCAGTCAGTGGGAGAGAGGGAGAGACAGAAAGAGGCCAGAGGTTCTGTGAAGTAGGGTCCGGCCTCATACCTAACCCCCTCTCCAACCTTCCTCGCTCTTATTCAAAGACAGGTGCCTTCTCTCTCTCTCTCTCTCTCTCTCTCTCTCTGCCCAGTCCCTTTGTGTCTGCCAATCATTTCTCTCTAATTATTTCAGATAACTCCAAACACATCAGCGGAAGGAGATGATCCACAAAGAGGACGGACGAGGTGTTTTTCCATCCTGTACCTAATGGTCTGACACTGCTCCATTCCTGCTCTTGGGGGGGATCAGATAAAGTTGAGTGGGGAAGGTTGAGAATCTTCACACGCACATTTGTTTGCAGGAAAACATGTTCAACTCCTTAAAAAAATAGCTGCTGAGGGATTGATCTTCAATATTTTGGCACCTGCAGAAACAGCAAAGAATAATTGATGGCTGTACAAACAACATCGAAGATGAAACTAATCTAGGTTCTATGCACATTTTGTCTGAATCCCATATGTTCAGCAGTACCTGTCTGTAATGACATTTTGCGGGACAATCCATTCGTTATGTTCTTGTCATTTATCCCCCTCTTGCTGCTCAGGCCGGTGGGGCGAGTCACAGGGCCGCATGGGTGGCAGGCTGGGGGTTACATGGATTCTTTTTTTCTTTTTTTTTTCACTGGGGGAGAGAGAGCCCAATTAACAAAGGATAAGAAGTGAACCGTAAACACCCTCAACAAGGCCCAACAAACCTACAAGAACAAGAGCCGTCTCTCTCCCTCTCTCTCTCGTTCTCCCCCCTGCTCACTCACTCTCTCTTCCACTTCCCTCACAAAAGGAAGGCTCAGAGCTTACAAAGTGCCAATTAACACTGAATGTTTGCCCCTCGCACCTCCCTCTCTGAACTGCTGACAGCTCTGGTGTTTGGGTTAATACCAAAGGCCTGCAAAGAATTATAATTCTCCTCCTTGCCCCATCCCCCTTCACTCCCTCTCCTATCCTTTTATTTTGTTTCCAATGGGGTGGTTTTACAGTTCAATGCACAGTCAAAGGGTGATATAAAATGACTTTCCAAAGAATTTCATTTAGGGAGAAGAGGGGCTGTGTTGCATTGGGGCAGCCAGGGGCAGGGCCAGGGGTAGGGGGGAGACCCTGGTGAGACAGAGAATGAGAAGGAGACGGGCAACTTAACAGCGAAAGATAGTGAAATCAAAATATTTATATCATGCGTTGATGAAGCTTTTGTTTCCTTTTCACAAGAACAAACTGATTTTTTTTTCAACTCTAATTTCCGAAGTGTATACACAAGTCAATTACTGTATGTTTCCCTCCTATCAATTGTGTGTGTGTGTGTGTGTGTGTGTGTGTGTGTGTGTGTGTGTGTGTTTCTGTAAGTGAATGGGAAAGTGGTCTCAGACTTTTCACTCTTAGGAACTGTAGGTCCCACTTGAGATGTAGATAGCAGCGCGGGTCATTTATCACAGGCAGGGCTGATGGCTGTGCTATGCCTGTTTTTATCCCCTGTGAACTCCCAATAAATCAGCCCACTGAATAAAAGAGTGGCCAATGAGAAGAGGTGAGAGGGTTAAACTCTGGGAGAAGCCGCGACCACTAAACTCTTTACGGGAGCTTCTGCAGGCACTCATTTCTCTGCCCAAACGGAGTCTGCCTCGAAAATTTATGACCCCTGGGGACCCGGTCTATACGCTCCTCTTTCTTTACTTTGAGATGAGCTCCCCAGTTATATTACCATGGGATATTCTTGGGGATGGAGATGTTGGGGATTGATTTGGATTTTGCTCTTTGTCGAGGAAAGACCTAATGGATGCTGCTAGATTGCAGTATAGTATGGAAACAATATATTACTTCCATTTAAAGTTCAGCATTTTGGAAAATATGCTGAGCCTATTTGCTTTCAAGGACAGAGTTAGATGAGAAGATTGATACCAATTTGTCTGTCCATTAAATATAAGGCTACAGCCAGCAGCTAGTTAGCTTAGTCTTCATAAAGCCCAGAGGCAGGAATTGGGTTTCATTTGACACTTGGATTTAACATGTTCATGAGTGAGATTTAAAGGTACATTTGAAATGAGGCGAGCATGAGGTTTCCCCCATTTAAAATCTTTAGGTTAAGGTAAAATAGCAAGCTATTGGTCACAGCTACATATTAACTACACAGACAAGAAAGTGGTGTCAGTTTCCTCATATAACTCTCTGCCAAAAAACAATTGCATTTTCTCAAAATGTCAAACTTGTGTTTTAAATGTTGTGTCTGAAAGTTAACTTCCTATTCCATCAAGGATATTAAATGCCCGACTTTACCATTGTCAAAGAGGAACAAGAGATTTTAATAAAAGACCTTCCTGTGTGGATGTCGTCTGTTGGCCCTGACAAAAGAGGGTGCGTAGTGCTGGTGGTGTGGAACCGAGCCAGACTGGCTTTATTTACGTTCAAGTAAGTGGAGCTGAGCAGAGAGCTGACATGACCTGACACGGTTCATGGTTCCACTAGTAGGGCAGGCTGGGCCTCCACCTCAGGCCCGAGACCCCAGGGTCAAAATGCTCTGCAACCTCTCCAGGATGAAGGCGTCTGAAGAAACATGTGACTCTGGCCTCGGCTTAAAATCCCACATTCTAGGATTTACATTTCAAATAAGGAGAGCGCGAAAAAGGGGAACTTGGGGAGGTAGATGAAGAATTCATGTGGGAGTAAAAATGTGCACAGGGAATCAGATTTCCACATTTCCAGACACATGATCGAGCTACAGTATATCACTTTTATTTGAAGATTTATGCGGAAACAGGTGCTCCTCCTCTGGCCGAGCTGCCAGGCAGCGAAGGAGCATTCCGTCTTCTCTCTGCAACATCTGATTCACATGAACCATGATTTCTGCTCGCCAAAAGACAGATCCAAAGTTCAGTGATGTGACTGTGTCAAATGAAGGTCGTGAGAAAAGCAGAAAGGAGCACGTGCCTAGAATTAGATGAATGTCCACAATCGCTCTGCTTCTTTCTTAAGAACGGACACGAGTCACTTTGACCCAAGTGCACACGCGGGTCTCTCAGCGAAACAGAATTTCCTCTTGCCTTTATTTCAACATTCTTCTCTTTCCCCCCCCCCCAATCTCTCTTCCTTTATTTCTGTCGAAGCCAAAGGAATTTCCTTTGATGGGACCACGATGTGAGCGGTGTGTGCATCTCTGGAGTCTCTGTGACCCCATCAGCGCTGAGCAGAGCGGGGAAGAACAGAGTAGACCGGCCATGGGGGCCGAAAGCCCTGTGGGACACAAATTCTGGCCCAGGACCGAGGACCGCTCTGCACCACGTTGGATCTCAGGCTGTAACTCACCCTCTGTCGGTGGTTTGGGATGGTGTGGAGGTAGGGGTGAATTGCAGGTCAGCCATGGAAAAGCTTGCTTTATTGTCTGTCTCGGAGAATGAAGGATAGAGGGAAGAGGGGGAGAGAAAGAGAGAGAGCGCGATGGTAGGAGGTGAGGGTGGATGGGACGGGGGGAGGTTGGTGGTTGGACAAGAGAGGAGCAAAGTAGGGAGATACAGGAATGAATGAAAAACTAGGATGGAAGTGGAGGATTGGACACAAAGGGAGATGGAGAAAAAGTGTGTAGGCAGAGAGGTGGACCCCTCTCATTCCACAAGTCAGTCTCCTTCATCTGGGATTTTCAGCTTTTCCAAATGGAAGACTGAGAGACAGCTTCCCTCAGCAGAAGGGCTGTAAGCACATAGTTATGTTTAAAGCTGAGCCAAAAGCTTTGACGCGATATTTGTATCAAACGGTAGATCAAAGCAACTCTCCCAGTATGTATGTGTTCGACACTATAAGCGACTGGCTCGGGAAAGTTATATTCAGTGCACTTGACAGTTTTGAAGTGCCCGCACAGAATAGCACTGATAGGTGCACTCGGACACAATGGGGAGAATATGCACATAAGCAGATTTGTAGAGTTATCTGGGTTATCAAACAAGATGATTTCTACCAGACTTTGGGTGTCAGAGTTCTCCGCTGAAAGTGATTGATGAGTGCTCGGTAATTGTCCATTGTGAGGAGATGTCAGAGGGAGACGGCGTGTCACCTCGCAGTGAGAGTAAAAGAGCCGGCAAATGGAAGTGATTACATCTAATATTCTCCATCTGGGAGTGATTGCCTCAGAAGACGAGTTTCAAAGAGGAGTACGGCGGGGAGAAAAGAAAGAGGCAGCAGTAATTTGCACAGGATTTACAAATCTCCTGAATCGAATTTGGGAATCTTTGTGCACATCTTGTTCTATTCCCCGAAGACAATCACTCGTGAAAGGCACGCACACGTGCATAAACAGCTCTACACAAATAAAACGCTGCTCTGTTGCACAGACATGTTCACGGCTGGGAGGTAAAATCGTGGACAAACCCCAATGATCCCTGAGAGTAAAGTTGTAATATTCCATGCAGCGCGGTGGATTTTGAGGCTCACACATCAATACTCAATATATCTTGCCGTCTGTCTGTGAGCAATCACAAACCACCCAAGAAATGCTTGCCAGTGTGTCAGAGCTGAGCTGGAGCCAGGTCAGAAGTGATCAAAGACTCCTGAGGAGAGCGAGCGAGAGAGGGAGAGAGAGGGTTATCTGGTCCCAATTACATTCAATCATGGGAAATTGGCAAAGTGCAAAGCGAGAGAGATCTTCATGATGAGAGCAGGAGGCCAGATGAGCCGAGGTGGTCTGTCGACGTTTCTGACTTCACAGAGAAGATGGGAAAATTGAGATTGGTGCTCCAGTTCAGTTGAGACTTTTTTCCCCCTCCCTAATTTTTATTTGGAGTATTAATTTTAGGGGTAAATTACAAGAAAATCCTAAAATGATTGTCTGGCCAATGTCAGTCATGATAAATAGATACAAGTTGACAAAACCTGCTATGACAAAATCAGAACTACATGTGTGTGATAAAAACATGGACTGAAGCAAAGTATGAAACATTCACAAGAGTTGTCGGTTTGATCCACGATCCGGCATGACTGGACTCACCACAGCTCATTACAAACAATAAACTAATACTTAGATAATCGATGTGTCTGGTAGTTTGATGGTGGGTTATTATCTGTGTGTTTCTGTTAACAGACTGATCCAGAAGTTAGCCGCCAGCTAGATGCAGGAACTGGAGTTCAGGGGACGAGGTTAGGCACCACCGAAATTCACTCTTGAGAAATATATATGTTAATATATGATGTAACGTGTGGGTATAGAGCGGCACTATGAGCAACCAAAGTAAAGTAATGACTTAAATGTATATACCCATCCACTATCTACATGCTTATCCATTCATGGTCCCTGAGGGGGGGCTGGGACAGAGTAACTAGTTATATAACAAATAAAATGTTCTTTTTTTTAATGTAATGTGTAAATTATTACATTCTCTAGGTAACTTGAGCGTCTTTCACAAATTGTAACCCTGACTCCTTCCTCAATAAGTTAAATAATAAGTGAGATCAGGACTAATGAAGGATTTAAATGATTTAACTGTTGATAAGTGTGACAATGTAATGATAAGTTAAGGAAACTTTGAAAGAGGATCAAGCTCAAACAAAGGCTCCTCTTTGCATACAAAGGAAGAGAACAGCCTTCATTTCCCCACCTAATGAATGCTGATAGAGTGAGCAGAGATATCCAAACAGACATAACAAAGGGGATTTTCTTTACTCTGATTTGTCAAGTGGTTCCTTCTCCCCTCTGATTGGTCGGGAGTGCTCGCAATAACGAATACCAACAGAAAAGTGACCCTCCAGTGAGCACCTCCTCCCTCCAAGCCCTCCATCCCCCACCTCAACCTCCCCTGCTCTGTGTCGCTCACCCACCCCCCGCCTTACTCCTCTACCACCTCCCTCCCTCCCTCCCTCCACCCTCTCTCGCTCTCTCCCAGTTGCCTCACGGCTTGCTGTGACCCATCTTGCACCTCCCGAAGCCCACAACAGACGCTTGGTGTGTGAAGAAGGTCAGGAGTTCAGGCTTGGCTGAGGCTCCATCCCTCCCTCTGCACAGAGGAGGCCTGCCCTGCGGGTTTATAATTATCTGCCGTTGGCATTCAGCACAGGTTCAAGCACAGTGCAAGCGCTGGCACCAGCGTGGGGGGATGCGCTTGGCTACACATTTGGTGATTAGTTGTCCCTAATTGTCCGTTCCTTGTTCCTTTTTACCTTTCGCTCCCTCTCCCACTCTCTCCCCCCCCCCTTATCAGTTAGAACATCTTTACATAAATCTCTGCGCTTGGTTTGTTGTCCCAAAAATGCACTCAGCTTTGTCTATTTCCGTGCCATTGTTCTTTGGATCAGTCTTGCAGCATTTTGTAATTCTTCTCACTGAAATGGAAAAGTGTTCTTTTTGGCATCTGCAAACACGAATCCTACTCAAAGATTCATAAATATTATAACTTTTTACGATCAAATTCGAGTGGCGAGAACATGCAGTGTCTGTCTCTCAATGCACCGCCAATTTTTCCCTCTGGCGCGCAGGTGAATGCAAATATTTGGAAATGTTTTATTCTGGGTGATTACTGGAAACCGTTTTACGCCACATTGCTTTTTATGATAAATTTCAATGTATATGTGAGGTATTCAAGGTCACTGATGGCGGATGCAAGAACGAGGCCATAAAATCCTTCCAAAAGAGAAGAGTTGAGGAGAACCTTGGTTATGCAGCCTCCACAGATGGTCTGTGAGCCACAGTCACTGATATGAGAATACCAGGTGGCCTTGAAGCTGGCGTATTCTTGTCTACATGAGTTCATGTCTGTGACCAAAAAAAGGATTCTTCAGACTCACCTTATACTTGTGGTGTTTTTCCTTTTTCCTTTTTTTAGAATTTACCAGGAACTGGTGTTTTACGTTCTTTAATCTTTTGCTATATCTAAATTAGTTTTCAATGTCAAAGTTAAATACAAATCTTTTGTACGTTCTTGATCTCGTGTTTCCCTGCAGGTTCTCACCCCAGTTTTGTGGAGCGACTGAGTCGGTTCCACTCAGAAGTGAATGTGTGCTTTCCATCAGGCATTCATATTGGCACTGACAGGCGGTGTGATAAACGACATTGGATAAATCCATTCCTCAATGCCTTCAGAGATGTCTCTGCCCCATTAGTCACTCACACTCGAGATCTCTGCGAGAGTCCATCATTGCTGCTCTGAAAAACACATCAGCAGACCTTGAAACATACCCTGAAATGGGCTGACAACTGAACCAATACTGTTGGGGGCTGCTGGGGGAAAAGAAAGAGAGGAACAGCAGTCAGGC